>NC_057794.1:368392333-368618332 GCF_018294505.1 Triticum aestivum
CACCAACACCAAGAGCACCAACAGCAACAGCAACAGCAACAACAATAGCAACAACAAAAGCAGCAGCAACAACAACAACAACAACAACAACAACAACAACAACAACAACAACAACAACAACAACAACAACAACAACAACACAACCCTGTTCGGATGCTCACCTTAGCTAGAGGTTAGAGTTCCCTGAACTAACTCCATCCAAAGAGTTGTTTGGATGGCAGGGTTAAATTGACAATAAATGCACTAGGAGAACTAGCTACAATTAGCACCTCTTGGGTTGGATAGTTTTTTGGGTGGGTTATAGATGCAACTAGCTCAAACTAGCCCTCATGTTTAGATATACTTTAGGGCTATTTGAGCCCGAACTAGCTCAAACTAACTGTAACACATGGATATAACAGCAGTTAATCAGCCGATAATTTGTAAGAATGCACTAAACTCCTTCCAGCCCATAATATAAGTTGTTAATTCATCTAATATGTGAGTATATTAGATGTTATAAGATATTATAAAAGAGTGTTGTACTACATCATTGTGCAATTGCTGTTTAGCTTCTAATATTAACTTGGTGCTTTTAGGTACATATGTCATTGGTAAAGATTCGCGCTTCGACCCTTTGTGTGTATGGGGCAATGATATATCGATGAACCAGCATCAAGTGAGGAAGCTGATAAAGATTGTTAGTAAAATGGGTCCAAATATGGCAATTAAACTATTTGTTTACACTTTATCCAAGACAACAGCGAACTGCAGGATGGTAAGTAAGAACTCTGCAGCCTTCTTTTTACTGCCCATAATGAGTTGTGTTAGATGACAATGTCTAAATCTTTTTCCTTTGCAGTGGTTGCCAAAGCAGTTTACTCAAGATTACCTCTCAAACTACATAATTGGTGGGCATGCAAAGGTTAAAGTATTTCTACCAGAACACGCTGATTATCTAGATGTTTTCATGAAGATCGTGAAGGATGGGCGGTTGGCCACCACAAGGGGTTGGAATAGAGTCCTGCGTGCCTTCTGCATGGACGAGGGCACAATATGGGAATTCTGCTTCACCTTGTTCAGCAACCAGAATGTATTTCGCCTCTTTCTTTACCATCTTTAATAGTACAAGTATACAACTGTGGTTCATCATTTTTATTTGGTTCTTATGTAATTCTTGAACATATGTACCTATGATCGAATAATGCATTGGTTGTTTGGACCTGATGGATATGAATAAAGCTGTAGCATACATTCAAATTCAAATTCAATTCCGGTACAATTTGAAATAGCAGCAATTAAATTGTGGTGAAATTACGCTCTCTAGGCCGTTAGGGCAGACACGGTTGGTAAAACACAAACGTTTGCGATATACACCATAATCCAAGACGGTTCACAGAGAGGAAACGTGTGCAAACATGCACACAGTTGTTGTTTGCAAAGCGTGTGCAATGTCAAACAATATCACAAACGGTGCGGGCAAACTAAACGTTTGTGTTAGTTGCCTTATCGTACACGATTCGCAATCATGAACTGTTTCTGATGAAGTATGCATCATAAACATTGCACCATAGAATAGCGTGTGCGATAGTTGTCGTGTACGACGATGTTACGACGGACCGACGCTTCGTAATCCTGTCTGACACTCATACGACAATTAGCTAATCTTCTTAATTAGTTATCGCATACGGTTTAGGAAAAGTGAATGTGTGTGATTGTATGCTTATCATACACGTTCTATAATAGTGAACCGTTTGTGATGGGCCGTGATATGTCTCCAACGTATCTATAATTTATGAAGTATTCATGCTATTATATTATCAACCTTGGATGTTTTATATGCATTTATATTCTATTTTATATGATTTTTGGGACTGACCTATTAACCTAGTGCCCAGTGCCAGTTTCTATCAAACGGAGTCCAATTGACGTGCCAATTTTTGACAATTTTTTATGGACCAAAAGAAGACCTGAGAGTAAAAGAGTTGGGCTAGGAGAGTCCCGGGGCGTCCACGAGGGTGGGGGCGCCCCCCCCCCCAGGCACGTGGGCCTGCCTCGTGGACGCCTTGGGCACCTCCTTGACGTGAGACTGACGCCAAAAATTCCTATAAATACAGAAACCTTGGAAAATTAACCTAGATCGGGAGTTCCGCTGCCAAAAGCCTCCGTAGCCACCGAAAACCAATCTAGGCCCTCTTCGGCACCCTGCCAGAGGGGGCCATCATCACCGGAGGGCATGGAGGAGGATCCTGTAGGGGACATCATCACCATGAAGGCCAAGGACCAGAGGGGGGACCTCTCCCCATCCAGGGGGAGGCCATGGAGGAGGAAGCACAAGGGGGAGAACCTCTCCTCCTCTCTCTTGGTGGCACCGGAGTGCCATCGGGAGGGGAATCATCACTGCGGTGATCGTCTTCATCAACATCACCATCATCATCACCATCCTCATCTCTTTTACGCGGTTCACTCTCCCGCACCCGCTATTATCCCTACTTGAACATGGTGCTTTATGCCACATATTATGATCCAATGATGTGTTGCCATCCTATGATGTTTTGAGTAGATATCTTTTTCCTTTGGGTTGATTGATGATCTAGATTGGTATGAGTTGTATGTTTTACTTTCGTGATGTCCTATGTTGCCCTCCGTGTCGCGCAAGCGTGAGGGATTCCCACTGTAGGGTGTTGCAATACATTTATGATTCGCTTGTAGTGGGTTGCATGATTGACTGAAATACAAACCTGAGTAAGGGGGTTGTTGCGTATGGGATAAAGAGGACTTGATGCTTTAATGCTATGGTTGGGTTTTACTTTAATGATCTTTAGTAGTTGCGGTAGAGTTCCAATCATAAGTGCATATGATCCAAGTAGAGAAATTATGTTAGCTTATGCCTCTCCCTCATATGAAACTGCAATAGTGATTACCGGTCTTGTTAACGATTGCCTAGGACATTTCCGCACACCGATCCACCATTATTCCACACTCGCCATGTATAATATTTAGTAATATATTCTAACTTTATGATAACAGCACCTACTTTTATATTTTAGCTCTCCGATATCATACAAAGTTGTCCTCTTCATACCCACAACATAATTTTATTTCTCGTTGCTAGTTGGAAGCAAACGTTCGGTGTACGTAGAGTCGTATCAGTGGAAGATAGGGCTTGAGAGAATATTGATCTTACCTTTAGCTCCTTGTGGGTTTGACACTCCATACTTATCACTTCCACCTTTGGAAATTGCTACGATGATTCCCTGCACTTGGGGATTATCAAGCTCTTTTCTGGCGCTGTTGCCAGGGAGCAATAGCGTGGGGTTGATATTCTCGTGTGTGCTTGTTTGCTTCCTTCATTAAGTAGATTTTGTTTTCCCTTTTTGTTTCTGTTTAGTTGTGGGTGAAACATACAAAAAAAATTAAAAGAATGAAAATACAAAAAAATTACTTGCCTCTCATACCTAAAAAGTTTTTCAAAAAGAGAAGTGATTGGAAAGTTATGCATTGAAGAAGTGAGGGTCGACCTTGAGCACTCGTGTTCATGCTCATGAAACAATGTAGAATTTTTCATGGAAGTTTCTCTGTAAATAATTACCCCTTTATATATATCCATTTTATTATAAAAATAATGTGCCAAGCTTTGGTTTTAGGATGATTAGATTGCTTGTTTACTATGTGCAGAAGAAAAACAGAAACATTGGCTGTAGCGCGTGATTTTACATTTTTTACTGGAAAGTCAAATGGGTTTGCAACTTTTTTCACATTACTTCTGTATAAATTTTTTAAATTTTCAAATTTATTTCATAATTTTTGTAGTTACAGAAGTTTACTAAACCTCCATATTACTACAGACTGTCCTGTTTTAGACAGTTCTGTTTTTCTTGTGTTGTTTGCTTATTTTGATAAATCTATGGTAGTATCGGGGGGTATGAACCATGGTGAAGTTGGAATACAGTAGATATAGTTATAATATAAAATTGTAATGAGTTTGCAACAGTACCTAAAGGTAGTGATTTGCTTTATTATACTAACGGATCTCACAAAGTTTTTGTTAAAGTTTTTTGTGGATGAAGTGTTCGAAGAACGAGGAGTTACCGATGTGAGAAGAATAAAGAGAGGCAAGAGCTCAAGCTTGGGGATGCCCAAGGCACCCCAAGTAAATATTATAAGTATACTCAAGCATCTAAGCTTGGGTATGCCCCGGTTGGCATCCCATCTTTCTTCTTCAACAATTATCGGTATACCTCGGTTTTTGTTTTGTTCACATGATTTGTGTGCTTTGTGTTTTTTTGTTCTTCCTTTATGAACCATGCTAGTATGAGATAGCCCTTAATTTATTTATATAATTTCTCATGTGCTTCACTTATATCTTTTAAGTAAGATCTTATATAATTGCTCTTTGTGCTTCACTTAAATCTTTTGAGTATGGTTTTATAGAATGCTTCGTGTGCTTCACTCATACATTTTGAGCTTGGACATTGGTTAGTTTATATTAATTGTAGAATTATCCATGAACTTCACTTATATCTTTTGGAGTATGAATAATACTATCATCTAAAGCGGGTTTGGAAGAGTGTCAACTTTAGAAACTAGTGATCCTGCCATTCCGAATGAGGAGAATTTTGCTTATGTGGAGACTAGTAAAATTTCTATGCTCATAGATCATGAAAAGAATGCTTTATGTGATGGTAATATTGTTGAACTCATTCATTATGCTACTAAAAATTATTATGAGGGAGGAATACATGCTTGTAGGAGTGCAATAATATCAAGTTTTCCTCTCTATGTGCTTAAAGTTTTGAAGTTATACTTGTTTTGCCTTCCTATGCTAGTTGATTCTTGTTCCCATAAATTGGGTGCTCACAAAATCCCTAGGAATAGGAAGTGGGTTACGTTTAAATGTGCTAGTCATATTCTTCATGATGCTCTCTTTATGTTCAAGTCTTATCTTTCATGTGAGCATCATTGAAATCATCATGCCTAGCTAAAAGGCAGTAAAGAAAAGCGCTTGTTGGGAGACAACCCAATATTTACCCTCACTGTTTTTGTGTGTTTACATGATTAAGCTACTGTATTAATCTTTTTTATAGATTTTGTTTCAATAAAGTGACAAGTAAGACCTTTGGGAAGACTTGGGTGAAAGTTAATGTAATCTTGCTGTAAAAAACAGAAACTTTGCGCTCACGAGATTAGCTGCCATTTTTTAAGAAGAGTGCTTTGGTGCTGATTCTTTTTGAAGAAGATTAATAGACAAATTCCTCACGTCCACCAATTTATTTCATAATTATTTGTGTAGCAGAAGTATGGCTAGTGTTCAGATCATTACAGACTGTTCTGTTTATGACAGATTCTGTTTTCATTGCATAGTTTTCTTGTTTTCTAGTTTCTATGACTTATATTTCTCAATATAAATTGTAGAACTGATATGGTACATTAGGCATTGTGTGAGAACAATTATGAGCCTTGTCTTTGACAGTACCAAAGTGAATGGTTTACTCTTTATCATACTAACCTATCTCACGAAGTTCCATTAAGTTTTGTGTGATTGAAGTTTTCAAGCTTTGGGTGAGATATCGATATGAGGAGAATAAGGAGTGGAAAGACCCTAAGCTTGGGGATGCCCAAGGCACCCCAAGGTAATATTCAAGGAAAACTCAAGCGCCTAAGCTTGGGGATGCCCTGGAAGGCATCCCCTCTTTCGTCTTCAAAAACTATCGGTATACCTTACTCGGAGCTATATTTTTATTCGTCACATGATATGTGTTTTGCTTGGAGCGTATTTTCAATTTTACTTGCTGTTTGAATAAAATCATTGGATCTGAAATCTTAAATGAAAAAGAATCCTCCCATGGCTAGTTAATTATTTGACTACTCAGTGTCCTTCACTTATATCTTTTGGAGTAGTTTATCATTTACTCACGTGCTTCACGTATATCCTATGAATAAATGGTTGAATAATTGAATACCATAAATCTGAATTTATATATGTTTCATATGCTTATACAATGGGGAGTAATGACTTCACACCTAATAAGTATAGGTAGTAAACTTATTGAAAGTTACCAAACATAGAATTGGTCACTTGAACAATTCATGAAAGAATATTAAAGGAAGAGAGATTTCACATATAAATATACTATCTTGGACATATTTTGTAATTGTGAGCACTCATTAAAATATGACATGCTAAAAGGTTTATGTCGGACAAGGAAGACAACGTAATGGGTTATGTTTTCTTATATCCGAAATAAAGTATATTGTCTTGGATCATCCAACATGTTGAGCTTGCCTTTCCCTCTCATGCTAGCCAAATTATTTGCACCAAGTAGAAATACTACTTGTGCTTCCAAACATCCCTTAAAACGAGTTTTGCCATGAGAGTCCACCATACCTACCTATGGATTGAGTAAGATCCTTCAAGTAAGTTGTCATCAGTGCATGCAATAAAAATTGCCCTCTAAATATGTATGATCTATTAATGTGGAGAAAATAAGCTTTATACGATCTTGTGATGTGGAAGAAATAAAAGCGACGGACTACATAATAAAGGTCCATATCACAAGTGGCAATATAAAGTGACATTCTTTTGCATTAAGATTTTGTGCATCTAACCATAAAAGCGCATGACAACCTCTGCTTCCCTCTGCGAAGGGCCTATCTTTTACTTTTATCTTCTACCCTTATGCAAGAGTCATGGTGATCTTCACCTTTCCTTTTTACATTTTATCCTGTGGCAAGAACATTGTGTTGGAAAGATCCTGATATATATATATATATATATATATATATATATATATCCAATTGGATGTAAGTTATCATGAACTATTATTGTTGACATTACCCTTGAGGTAAAAGGTTGGGAGGCAAGTCTATAAGCCCCTATATTTCTCTGTGTCCGATTAAACTTTGAACCCATAAATATCACGTGAGTGTTAGCAATTGTGAAAGACTAAATGATAGTTGAGTATGTGGAGTTTGCTAAATCAAAGCTCTGACATAGACCCTTCCTGAAAATAAGATGAATTGCAATTGTTTGATGACTGAGAATATAGTTTGTTAGTTTCAAGAGAGTTTATGATCTATACTTTAACATGTGAATAGCTTGTTACTTGATCATGAAAAGTTTTATGAAAATTAGCTACTGTTATGATATATAATGATGCTAGAAAAAGTGATTGGAACTATCATTGATGAAACTTATGCACTTGCTAGCATTCACACTTCATAAATTATTTCTTTTATCATTTACCTACTCGAGGACGAGCAGGAATTAAGCTTGGGGATGCTGATACGTCTCCAACGTATCTATAATTTATGAAGTACTCATGCTATTATATTGTCAACCTTGGATGTTTTATATGCATTTATATGCTATTTTATATGATTTTTGGGACTAACCTATTAACCTAGTGCCCAGTGCCAGTTTCTGTTTTTTCCTTGTTTTTTAGTTTTATAGAAAAGGAATATCAAACGGAGTCCAATTGACATGCCAATTTTTGACAATTTTTATGGAACAAAAGAAGACCCCGGAGTAAAAGAGTTGGGCCAGGAGAGTCCTGGGGCGTCCACGAGGGTGGGGCGCGCCCACCCCCCCTCCCCCACCCCAGGCGCGTGGGCCTGCCTCGTGGACGCCTCGAGCACCTCCTTGACATGAGACCGATGCCAAAAGTTCCTATAAATACATAAACCTCATAAAATTAACCTAGATAGGGAGTTCCGCCACCAGAAGCCTCATAGCCACCAAAAACCAATCTAGTCCCTCTCCGGCACCCTGCCGGACGGGGCCATCATCACCGGAGGGCATGGAGGAGGATCCCAGAGGGGCCATCATCACCATGAAGGCCAAGGACCAGAGGGGGAACCTCTCCCCATCCAGGTGGGACGCCATGGAGGAGGAAGCACAAGGGGGAGAACCTCTCCTCCTCTCTCTTGGTGGCACCGGAGTGCCATCGGGAGCGGAATCATCGCCGCGGTGATCATCTTCATCAACATCACCATCATCATCACCATCCTCATCTCTTTTATGCTGTTCACTCTCCTGCACCCCGCTGTAATCCCTACTTGAACATGGTGCTTTATGCCACATATTATGATCCAATGATGTGTTGCCAGCCTATGATGTTTTGAGTAGATATCTTTTGTCTTTGGGTTGATTGATGATCTAGATTGGTATGAGTTGTATGTTTTACTTTGGTGCTGCCCTATGGTGCCCTCCGTGTCATGCAAGCGTGAGGGATTCCCACTGTAGGGTGTTGCAATACGTTTATGATTCGCTTATAGTGGGTTGCGTGAGTGACTGAAACACAAACCGAGTAAGGGGGTTGTTGCGTATGGGATAAAGAGGACTTGATGCTTTAGTGCTATGGTTGGGTTTTACCTTAATGATCTTTAGTAGTTGCGGATGCTTGCTAGAGTTCCAATCATAAGTGCATATGATCCAAGTAGAGAAAGTATGTTAGCTTATGCCTCTCCCTCATATGAAACTGCAATAGTGATTACCGGTCTTGTTAACGATTGCCTAGGACATTTCCGCACACCGATCCACCATTATTCCACACTCGCTATGTATAATATTTAGCAATATATTCTAAATTTATGATAACCGCACCTACTCTTATATTTTAGCTCTCCGATATCATGCAAAGTTATCCTCTTCATACCCACAACATAGTTTTATTTCTCGTTGCTAGTTGGAAGCAAACGTTCGGTGTACGTAGAGTCGTATCAGTGGCAGATAGGGCTTGAGAGAATATTGATCTTACCTTTAGTTCCTTGTGGGTTTGACACTCCATACTTATCACTTCCACCTTTAGAAATTGCTACGATGATTCCATGCACTTGGGGATTATCAGGCCGCGCATCATAAACGTAGCACCACAGAATACCGACTATGATGCAATGCGAGCACAAACGAGTAGGAGTACTGTATATGCATCAAGGCTCCCTATCCCCGGCGGTTTCTGGGTCGTGTGGGAAGGACCCCCCCTAGCGTCGTCACTCACTAGGTGATGGTTCCAAATGCCGTCGCGGAAAGGGGTTAAAAACCATTTGTATAGCACCGATGCGTACTAGTGAACACTCATCGTGGGAATAACCCACCTAGCATGGAAGATATTGACAGCCCCGAGTCGCTACATGAGTGATTCGGGCATACAAAACAGATTTTCATTTGAAGATTTAGAGTTTGGCACATGCAAATTTACTTGGAACGGCAGGTAAATACCGCATATAGGTAGGTATGGTGGACTCATATGGAACAACTTTGGGTTTAAGGAAGTGGATGCACAAGTAGTATTCACACTTAGTTCAAGTGAAGGCTAGCAAAAAGATTGAGAAGCGACCAACTAGAGAGCGACAACGGTCATAAACATGCATTGAGGTTAATCAACATTGAATGCAAGCATGAGTAGGATATAAATCACCATTAACATAAATATCATGGAGCCTATGTTGGTTTTGATTCAACTACATGTGTGAACATGTGCCAAGTCAAGCCACTTGAATCATTAAAAGGAGGATACCATCCTATCATACTACATCATAACCATTTTAAATGCATGTTGTCATACAAGATAAACCATTATCCACTCCTAGCTAATTAAGCATGGCAAGAGTAACTATAATCTCTAATTGTCACTACAAATATGTTTCATTCATAATAGGCCGAATCAAGAACTATGAGCTAATCATATTTACCAAAAAATAGGTCAAGTTCATACTAGCTTTTCTTCATCTCAATCATTTCATCAAATATCGTCATTATTGCATTTCACTTACATGACCGAACAATGTGAATAATAATAAGAGTGCATGTGCTATGGACTAAGCTAGAATCTGCAAACATTTATTCAAAGGAGAAGACAAGGTAATGTGGGCTCTTTGTTAGATCAACAATAATGCATATGAGAGCCACTCAACATTTTCATCGTGGTCTTCTCCTTACGACCCAAAGAAAAGAAAAGAATGTCAAAGAAACACACTGAAATATTTTTGGTGTTTTTGTTTTTCTCAAGAAAGCAAAACAAAAACGAGAAAAACTATTTACACAGGAAAGCTCCCAGCAAGCAAAAGGAGAACGAGAAATCTTTTCGGGTTTTCTTTCAATACTACAACTAATTAAACTAGAAAGAAAACTAAAAAGAAGAAAGAAATATATTTTTGGATTTTATTAAAAAATCAAACACACAAGAAGAAGGCAAGAAAAAAACTAGCATGGATTATACAATGAAAACAGATGAACACCAACAACTAGAATGAATGTGTGAACATGAATGTAATGTCGGTGAGAAATACGTACTCCCCCAAGCTTAGGCCTTTGGCCTAAGTTGGTCTATGGCCACGGCTGGCCATGGTGATATCCAAAGTCGTAGTTAGGGTTGAACTAGATTGCAGCTGCCACCGCTTGGAGGGCTTCCTCGTTGAGGCGAGCGGACTCCCTCGCCCTCTCATAATCCTCTGCCTCCTCTCTAAGTACCAAATATCTTTGTTTTACCTAAAAGTCAAAGAAGGCAGGAGCGGGAAGCGTAATATGGAAGACACGATCCCTGTCAAAGATTAGTTTATACTAGAAAGGTTGTTCGCCCCTCTCAAGAAATTGGAAATATTATGTACCATCATAATCGAGGAAAGCATGTGGTAACTGAATATCTTTTTTTCTCTTATAGGTACCCCGAGATAATCAGCTAAACGAGGGGCATAAATTCCACCAAAGAAACCTCTATCTAAGGCATTATTATGTAACTGCCTTTGCAACAATATCCCCCAAGTTATATCGTTTATCATCCATTGCCGCACTCTTGAGGACACTTAAATCAGGAGAGCAAAGGTGGCTATGGTCATGTTCACCATTAATGCATCTTCCTATAAAGAGTGCAAAATAATGTAATGCAGGAAAGTGAATGCTCCCTATACTAGCTTGTGTTACATTTATAGTTTGTCCCCTAGTGATGCTAGCAAGGAATACAATGCAATCAGATTTGCGAGGTTCAGTATAAATACACCATTGCAGAATTTTGCATGCATCATTAAATTCTTCAAGGTCCATGTGAAATGATTTATCATATAGATCAAATAAAACAGAATGTGTATTGCGATGGACTGAATACTCAAATATCCACACAAAAAGAAGTAGTAAGATTATAATATTACAAGCACTTATCTGACAAGAAGTCCGTCAGGCCAGCGTTGTGCACGTACATATCAAATTCTTCCTTGAAACCTACACAAGTCATGAAATGATCCGACGGCCATTCGCAAGGTCGCACTGGAGCTTCACGTGGTGGTTCAAGGGCCAGCTCATGTATCGCGGGCCTTGAGGATTTCTTCTTTGAGGAACCACCTTGGAACACCTTCCTAAACAGTTTCTTCCTCTGAAAATTTCTGAAATTTTAGTGACTCAAAATAAAGTGAACCAAACTCAACAAAATTGATAGCAACTACACCTACAAGTGTCTAGAAGCTATATCATGCAACCAAACTACTTTGAACCATATAAATTTGACATGCAAGCTCAAGAACATGGTCACCACAGCAGCAAAAATTTGCAATATATAAAGAACTAGAACAAAAACTAATTGGACCATTGGTGGAGTCACATACTGAGGAACAATCCCCTAGAATAGTTTCGAAAACAGAGCTCCGAGCAAGGAGATTGAAAATGGCGGCAAGATGAGCAAGAACACGAGTTTGAGCAAGGGTGTGATTTTTTCTGGAGGAAGAAGTGGATGGATGGCTAGAATAAGTGAGAGGGCCTACATGTCCCCACAAGCCTGCATGGCGTGCCCAGGGGGATATGCATGTCCCCAATAATAAGAATCTCATACTTCTTTTTGACAATAATTAAGAATAGGGAATTCAAAACCTCCAATAGTAATTTCTGAAAAAATTTCCAATAGAGTTGATACTATCCACTCGAGGTTGTTTCTTTGGAAAGTGTACTATATGCTCATTACCTTTAACATGAAAAGTGACATTTCCTTTATTGAGCCCCTGTAGTATTCAAAAATGGTCTACCAAGGATGATCGACATACTGTCATCCTCGGGTATATCAAGAATAACAAAGTCCATTAAGATAGTAACATTTGCAACTACGATAGGTACATCCTCACAAATACCGATGGGTATAGTAGTTGATTTATCAGCCATTTGCAAAGAGATTTCAGTTGATGTCAAATTATACAAATCAAGTCTTTGATATAAATAGAAGGGCATAACACTAACGCCGCCTCCTAAATCACACAAAGCAGTTTTAACATAGTTTCTTTTAATGGAGCATGGTATAGTTGGTATTCCTGGATCTCCTAGTTTCTTTGGTATTCCACCCTAAAATGTATAATTAGCAAGCATGGTGGAAATTTCAGCTTCCGCTATCTTTCTTTTATTAGTAACAATATCTTTCATATACTTAGCATAAGGAGACATTTTTAGAATATCATTCAAACGCAAGTGCAAAAAGACAAGTCTGAGCATTTCAACGAAGTGCTCAAATTCTTCATCATCCTTATTCTTTGAAGCATTAGGAGAACAGGGCATGGGTTTCTGAACCCATGGCTCTCTTTCTTTACCATGTTTTCTAGCAATGAAGTCTCTCTTATCATATCTTTTATTCTTAGGTTGTGGGTTATACAGATCAATAGCAGGTTCAGTCTCCACATCATTATCATTACTAGGTTAAGCATCAACATGAACATAATCATTATCATTATTACTAGGTTCATGTTCATCACCTGGTTGTGTTTCAGCATCAGAAATAGAAATATCATTTGGATTCTCAGGTGTGTCTACAATAGGTTCACTAGAAGCATGCAAAGTCCTATCATCATTCTTTTTCTTTTTATTACTGGAAGGACTCAATGCATTAGTGTTAATTATTTGAGAGTCTTGCTCAATTCTCTTAGAATGACCTTCGGGATACAAAGGTTCGTGAGTCATTTTACCACCTCTAGTCATAACTCTAACAGCATGATTATTCTTCTTATTGTTCATCTCATTAAGCAAATCATTTTGTGCCTAGAGAACTTGTTATAGTTGAGTTTTTATCATGGAAGCATGTTTACTAACAACCTTGAGATCATTAACAGCTTTAAACATATAGTCACCCAAGCGTTCAATCATATAAGCATTTCGTTTCAATTGTCTACTAACATATGCATTGAAGTTTTCTTATTTAACAATAAAGTTATCAAATTCATCGGAATATCACCTTCATCAAACCTATAGGCATAATTTATCTCTACTACCTGTGTCGGGGTATTAAGACCATGTATTTCTTCAATAGTGGTAAATTCTTAACATCTTCAGCTTTAATACCTTTTTCTTTCATAGATTTCTTTGCCTCTTGCATATCTTCAGGACTGCGAAATAGAATACCTCTCTTCTTTGGAGTTGGCTTAGATGGTGGTTTAGGAAGAGTCCAATCATTATCACTACTCAATATATTATTCAATAGTCCTTCAGCTTGTTCAACAGTTTGTTCCATGAAAACACAACCAGCACAACTACCTAGGTGGTCCCTAGAAGCATCGGTTAGTCCATTATAAAAGATATCAAGTATTTCATTTTTCTTGAGAGGATGATCAGGCAAAGCATTAAGTAATTCTAGAAGCCTCCCCCAAGCTTGTGGGAGACTCTCTTCTTCAATTTGCACAAAGTTAAATATTTCCTGTAAAGCAGCTTGTTTCTTATGAGCAGGAAAATATTCTTCAGAGAAGTAATAAATCATATCTTGGGGACTATGCACACAACCAGGAGCAAGAGAATTATACCATGTCTTAGCATCACCCTTTAATGAGAAAGGAAACAACTTAATAATATAGTAGTAACGAATTTTTTCCTCAAGAGCAAATAGGGTGGCTATATCATTCAGTTTAGTAAGAAGTGCCACAACAGTTTCAGATTCATAACCATGGAAAGGATCGGATCCAACCAAAGTAATTAACTCAGGATCGACAGAGAATTCATAATCCTTATCAGTAACAAAGATAGGTGAAGTAGCAAACTTAGGATCATATTGCATTCTAGCATTCAAAGATTTTTCTTTCTAACTTGACTAGTAATTTCTTAAGATCCTCTCTATCCTTACAAGCAAGAAATTCCCTATCTACCTCTCCATCCATAACATAACCCTCAGGTCTATCAGGCAATTCATATCTAGTAGTGCTAGGTCTAATAGGTGTTTCAAAGTTTCCAGTCTCAATAATTTCATTAGTTTCAGCATTCTCAATATCATTAACTCTAGCAAGTTGTTCATCAAGAAATTCATCTAGTGGCACAGTATTATCAAGCAAAGTACTAGTATCATCATAAGCATCATTCATAGCAGAAGTAGCATCATCAATTACTTGCGACATATCAGAATTAATAGCAGGTGGTGGTGTCGCGAGCTTACTCAAAACAGAAGGTGAATCAAGTGCGGAGTTGGATGGCAGTTCCTTACCTCCCCTCATCCTAGAGGGAATGATCTTGTTTATGGTACCTTTCAGATTCTTCATATTGATCAACAGATATAAATCCCAAGTGACTCAACAAATAGAGCTATGCTCCCCGGCAACGGCACCAGAAAAAGGACTTCATAACCCACAAGTATAGGGGATCGCAACAGTTTTCAAGGGTAGAGTATTCAACCCAAATTTATTGATTCGACATAAGGGGAGCCAAAGAATATTCACGACTATTAGCAGTTGAGTTGTCAATTCAACCACACCTAAAAGACTTAATATCTGCACCAAAGTAGTATGATAGTAAAGGTAACAGTGGCAATAGTAACAGTAGTAGTTTTGTAGTGATTGTAACAGCACTGGCAGCGAAAGTGACTTAGTAAAGATCAATATGTGAAAAGCTCGTAGGCATTGGATCGACAATGATAATTTTGTTGGGTAATATTCATCATTTAGTAGTTATAACCTAGGGCGACACAAAACTAGCTCCAATTCAGCAATATAATGTAGGCATGTATTCCGTATATAGTCATACGTGCTTATGGAGAAGAACTTTCATGACATCTTTTGTCCTACCCTCCCGTGGCAACAGGGTCCATAAGGAAACTAAGGGATATTAAGGCCTCCTTTTTATAGAGAACCGGAACAAAGCATTAGCACTTAGAGAATACATGAACTCCTCAAACTACGGTAATCACTGGAAAGAATCCCAATTATTGTCACCTTGGGGTATGCAGATCATAACTCATAATAGGTGTCTACAACTTGGAAGATAAGATCAAAAACACAAATATATTCATGAAAACATAATAGGTTCAGATCTAAAATCATGGCACTCGGGCCCTAGTGACAAGCATTAAGCATAGCAAAGTCGTAGCAGCATCAATCTCAGAACATAGTGGATACTAGGCACCAAACCCTAAAAAAACTAACTCGATTACATGATAAATCTCATCCAACCCATCACCGTCCAGCAAGCCTACGATGGAACAACCCACTCCCGGTGGTGAGCATCATGAAATTGGTGATGGAGGAAGGTTCATGATGACGACGGCGACGGATTCCACCTTTCAGAGCCCCGAACGGACTCCAGATCGGCCCTCCCGATGAAGAACAGGAGGTGGCGGCAGCTCCGTATCGTAAAATGTGATGAATCCTTCTCTCTGACTTTTTCTCTGCGAATAGGTCTATGTGGAGTTGGATTTAGGGTTGCCGGAGCTCCGAGGGGCACAAGCCTGGTAGGCGCGCCCCCAGGGCTTGTGGATCCTGGGTGGCCCCCTCTGGTATCTTTTTCCGCCAATATTTTTTATATATTCCAGAAATATTCTCCATAAATTTTAGTTCAATCCAGGAACTTTGATTTTTGTACAAAAATAATACCATGGCAATTCTGCTGAAAACAACGTCAGTCCAGGTTAGTTCCATTCAAATCATGCAAATTAGAGTCCAAAACAAGGGCAAACGAGTTTAGAAAAGTAGATACTACGGAGACATATCAGTTTGCGGGATCGTCATCAACGTTCGAGGGACTTCAGGCACGATCTACACTGACTCTTCTTCTTTCGCTGCACTCCGGAGCCGGTAATGATCGTTGATCCCAACCCGGTATGCATCTTCATATTGATCTTGGTGATCATAGGTGCGAATTTTTTTGGTTTTCTACTACGTTTCCCAACACTCCAAACCGAATATTTTAAAGTCAAGTTGTGAAAGCATAGTGTAGTGACGAGACAATGCGTGAGAAATATGTTTTCTTTACCCTTCTTGTGTTTAATGACACAAGGAAAAGTCTCATTGACTTCAACCCATTTAGCATGTCAACGGTTCAGTTTTTCTTGACTTTTAATAAGTTCCAAAGATTCATGATCATAATGTACAACAAATTCTTTGGGCCATAAATAATGTTGCCATGTTTCTAACGTCTGAATATGAGCATATTATTCCTCATCATAAGTAGACTAATTCATACTAGGCCCACTTAATTTTTCAAAAAAGTATGCAACAGGTTTAGCATCTTGTAATAACACACCTTCTAATCCAATTCCACTCGCATCGCATTCAAGCTCAAAAGTCTTATTAAAATCAGGAAGTTGGAGTAAAGGAGCATGTGTCCACTTATATTTCAATACCGTGAAGGCTTCTTCCTATGCGGAACCCCAAACAAGAGGTGCATCCTTCTTTGTAAGCTCATTGAGAGGTGTAGCAATAGTGCTGAAATCTCTCACAAAACGCCTAGAGAGACCAGCGAGGCCAAGAAAACTCCTAACTTGTTGTTTTGGACTGCGTCCAACTCTCAATTGCTTCAATCTTGGTTTTATCAACTTCAATTCCTTGTGGTGTAACAACATAGCCAAGAAATATACTCAGTCGGTGCAAAAGGTGCACTTCCCAAGGTTACCAAATAAACGTGCATCATGTAGAGCAATAAAAACAGCATGTAAATGTTCCAAATGTTCCTCCAAATATCTGCTTTAAATCAATATATCATCAAAATAGACTACCACAAATCGTCCAATGAAAGAACGTAAAACTTCATTCATTAATATCATGGAAGTACTAGGTGCATTAGTTAACGCAAAAGGCATGACTAACCACTCATATAATCCAAACTTAGTTTTAAATGCCTATTTTCCATTCATCTCCCAATTTCATACGAATTTGATGGTAGCCACTACGCAAATCAACTTTGGAGAATATGGTAGAGGCGCTTAATTCATCAAGCATATCATCTAGTCTAGGAATAGGATGATGATAACGAATAGTAATATTATTAATGGCTCTATAGTCAACATAGATATGCGATGTACCATCCTTTTTCGGCACTAGTATAATTGGAACAACACAAGGACTAAAAGTTTCGCGTATATAACCTTTGTTGAGCAGCTCCTATACTTGACGCACAATCTCCTTGGTCTCCTCTGGATTGGTACGGTACGGTGCACGGTTGGGCAGCGAAGCTTCGGAAATTAAGTCAATCTAATGTTCAATCCCTCGGATAGGTGGTAATCCTAGTGGCACATCTTGTGGAAAGACGTCAGCAAACTCCGGCAAAATTTTAGTGACAGCAGGAGGCAAAGAGGCGGGCACGTCCTCGAATGGATATAATGCCTCTTTGCACACAAAAGCATAGCAAACAGATTTGCTCAAATCTATATCATCAATATCAGATTTGGTGGCAAGTAAACATCCACTTTTCAATTTAATTTCAAAGGCAACACTAGATGATGGTTTGTTATTTGACTTAAGTTCTTACTCAAATTCTTTTGCCACAATCTGATTTTCACTCTTCTTTTGCTCATTTTTGCTTTACTAGCTCTACCAAGATCATCTTTCAAAATGTGTTAAGGAGACATAAGATGATAAGAAGCCAATTAATATGTTTATTCTTATGAACAAGAGTATACTGATTTTTCCTACCATGGTGTGCAATTTTTTTATTAAATTGTCATCGTCTACCAAGTAATAGGAAGCATGCTTGCATGGGTAACACATCACAATCAACATAATCAGCATGCGCAGCGATACTAAAATGCACACGAACATATGTGTTACCCTAACCTTGCCGCTGTTGTTGAACCATTGTATGTAGTAAGGATGAGGATGTGGTCTGGTGGTGAGAGACGACTTCTCCACCATCTCCATGCTAGCCAAGTTGTTGCAACTCCCTCCATCTATGATGACGCGGACAGAACATTCCTTCACAACTCCCTTTGAATGGAACGAATTGTGTCTCTGATTTTGCTCAACCTGTGTCACCTGCACACTCAAAACACGTTGAGCTACTAAACTTTCATACCTTTCAACGTCTTCAACAGCCATGTATTATGTCTCTTGTTCAGAATCATCGTCGGAATGTTCTTCACTTGCAATAAGAGCCAAAGTCTCCTCATCATAATCACTACCGGACTCATACCCGCCATCCTCAGTAGCAATTATCACATGTTTTGATGGACATTCTCTCGCATAGTGGGATCCACCCTTGCAATGATGTGTTTTCCCTATTGATGCCATAGATGAAGAATATAGCTCTGTGCAGGACCAGAAGGTGTGCTCTTGGCGGATGATGGTGGTGGTGCCTTTTTCTTGTATCATGGTTGGAGTTGGCAGCTAAAATAGGCGTCGGTGCAGCAGAACGTGTGGAAGTAGAGGATGAACGTGGTGTCCATGATGAAACGTGCAAGCATAGCTTCATTATCCTCAACAATACCACATCTAATCATCTCAGTTTGTAATTCCTGATAATATACCTCTACATAATTTTTTCCTTGTCTTAAACACTACAATTTTTGAAGTAATCCATGTTGATAATATGATGGAACCCAACAACTACGTAGAGCAATTTTCAAAGCATCCCAAGTAGTTGGGATCATATCATGGTATAATCTACAATGTTCGGACCACCAAACATAAGAAAAAGTAGTGAATCCACAAATAGCAGTAGCAACATGTCTATCCTCAGGATATATTAAGCATGTAAAACATAGTTCGCTTTCTAATTCCCAAGTAATATATACATCAGGAATGTATGTACCCTCAAACGACGAAATATTCAATTTCAGTTGGGACATGGTCATTATCTCATTCCTGAGGTGGTGGTGCAGCCCTACTGAGGGAGTCCTGGATTAGGGGGTCTCCGGATAGCCGGACTATATCCTTTGGCCGGACTGTTGGACTATGAAGATACAAGATTGAAGACTTCGTCCCGTGTCCGGATGGGACTCTACTTGGCGTGGAAGGCAAGCTAGGCAATACGGATATGTATATCTCCTCCTTTGTAACCGACCTTGTGTAACCCTAGCCCCCTCCAGTGTCTATATAAACCGGAGGGTTTTAGTCCGTAGGAGAACATACAATCATACCATAGGCTAGCTTCTAGGGTTTAGCCTCTCTGATATCGTGGTAGATCTACTCTTGTACTACTCATATTATCAAGAATAATCAAGCAGGACGTAGGGTTTTACCTCCATCAAGAGGGCCCGAACCTGGGTAAAACATCGTGTCCCCTACCTCTTGTTACCATCCGCCTTAGACGCACAGTTCGGGACCCCCTACCTGAGATCCACCGGTTTTGACATCGTCATTGAAGCCTGGTTCAGGGGCTACTGAGGGAGTCCTGGATTAGGGGGTCTCCGGACAGCCAGACTATATCCTTTGGCCGGACTGTTGGACTATGAAGATACAAGATTGAAGACTTCGTCCCGTGTCCGGATGGGACTCTACTTGGTGTGGAAGGCAAGCTAGGCAATACGGATATGTATATCTCCTCCTTTGTAACCGACCTTGTGTAACCCTAGCCCCCTCCGGTGTCTATATAAACCGGAGGGTTTTAGTCCATAGGACAACATACAATCATACCGTAGGCTAGCTTCTAGGGTTTAGCCTCTCTGATCTGGTGGTAGATCTACTCTTGTACTACTCATATTATCAAGAATAATCAAGCAGGACGTAGGGTTTTACCTCCATCAAGAGGGCCCGAACCTGGGTAAAACATCATGTCCCCTGCCTCCTGTTACCATCCGCCTTAGACGCACAGTTCGGGACCCCCTACCCGAGATCCGCCGGTTTTGACACCGACACCTACCGTTGCGATTATAGGCGTGTGGACGACTTGGTGCTTGTGGTGGTTGCACGTATTTCTGATTTGCATTAATCTCATCCTCATAATCGTCGTACTCCTCGACAATAGCATCAGGAGCCACAGAAGCACCAATAGCAGTAGTAGCAGCACCAGAATGTTGGCATTGCTCAATAGGAACATGCTTCGCTCGTCCTACTTGATCGGAGCGACATGGAGGTGGTTGTTGTTGTTGTTGTTGTCGTCGTCGTCGTCGTTGTTGTTGTTGTTGTTGTTGTTGTTGTTGTTGTTGCAACAGTGCAGTAAGGGCAACAGGTGGTGGTGGTAGACGCGCGAGCACTTCATTGAACTTGGTCTCCAACTTGGTGTCAATCGTCTTCCCAATGCCATATATCCTCTCCATCGCATCTCCAAAGTTGTTCTGCACTTCTTGCACCTATTCACACAACATTTGTTGAAATTTGTCATGTAGTTCCTTCTTTGTCATGTTCTCCCAGTCCAACTCGTTCTCTTGTGATCTTGGCATGGAGAGCAGCAATAGAAACACACAAGAATACGTCCTACAAACAACTAATAGAATTTGATGTGGTGGGAAATCACAAATCCGTCAAGCGACTCATAAATTCTTACATGTTCTTACCAATCAGCAGGCAGTGATCGGAAACCGTTGTAGTCAAAACCCTCAAAGCTTGGATAGAGTGATTACCAGGTGGTGTCAAATGCACAACATAGACATATGTGGAGCCGGGAAGTCTTATAATATGGTAGCAAAAAGGGCCAGGAATAGTCAGTTCAGAGATGCAATGTTGAATAAATGATAAACGATGGTACTGTGTTGATCCTAGGCTAGACTATACTGCACACACGAGCCTAGAACACTAACAAAATCACGGCATGGGGCGTAATCAACGCAGAAGCACAATCTGAATTTTTTTTGCTTTCTTGTTTTGCGCTCCTCTTTTTTTTGCTCAGTAACATTTTTTCCTGGAAAAGTCTCCAAATGGTTTAAAAACTGCCTAGCCAGAATCTTTCAGACTTAGTTTTTTTAGTTTGGAACTATTTTTTTTTCTACGGATGACATGAATTTGAGGAGTCCAACTTGGTCATGCCATGTACTAGGGCGTGATCTGGAAATCAATAACAGAGAATCGAATACTGGACTCAAAATAGGATTGGTGGCGAAGATGAATCTGGTGCAATCCAGACACACAGACTCATGGAAAATATATGTTAGAGGCGGACTCGGATTGGCATGATGGCGGAGGATATGTGGTGGTGTATATGGGCATGGATTGGCGGCGGATACGCGATGATATGTATATGGTGGCAACTCAGATTGGGGTGATGGCGGTGGATATGTGGTGGTTTTATGGCACGACAACGAATATATATGTGGTGGAGGTATATGGCAACGGAGGGAACAATTGTGCGACGGCGGCGTGACAACCTGTGACCAGAACTCGAAACTCTAAAGGACCAGATGCTAAGACCAGCAACTCGACCCAATGATGCAACCGCAAATTCAACAAAGCAAAACACTGAAAACATTATGCAAAGGCTCAGATTGGTTTGGATATGATGAACTATCCCTATTTTTTGGCCTTTTCGAGGACTATAGGTATGAAAAACAGACACGTCTAAACTTGAAAAACTTGTAAATAAATCTCACCGAGCAACCTAGAGCTCTGATACCACTTGATAGAGACGAAGGTGTCCCAATGTTTCAGTAAGAGTTAGCTATCGTTTTTGGTGGAAGTTGACTTTAACAATCTGACTATGAACGTGCCAAGACATCGCGCCTTAGCAATCGCTAAACCAACTCCGAGAGGCTATTGACCATGTCAGAGCTCGATCAACCTAACCAGGAGCGTCTATTTTCCGCACGCAAATGAAGAACAAGCAAGAAAATGTGAATGCAATCAGGATAATATGAATTTAGGAGGAAAGCTTTACTGATCAAGTGGGGTTCTGTGACGTCTTGGTCTGGTTGTTGAACAAAAATGAAGGGCGCGGGTTGCGGCTATGGTGAACTTCAATCTAAACAAAATTCAATTCTAAAACGATGCTCTAAGGGTTGTATTTATAGGGGGATAGAGGGAAATTCCATCCACCCGTGGTAAGGTGGGACTAAATTCTGTCCTAAAACATTTTTTTATTAATATGTACTCTAAAAATAGCCTATTAAGTGTAGTTCGAAATTACATGGGCCTGGCTCAAAAATAAGGTGGCACAACACCTATGTTAAGCTATGGACGAAATTTATGAAAGGTCGTCTTGTATATTTTGTCCATGTCCTTTGTATGTCATCATGGTGGCTCCGAAGTGCGGAAAACTCCACTAGAAACTATGTTCTTGTTCTCCTTGTGTGCGCCATCTTCTCCATGCTTGATCATGCTCCAATGTTCATCCTTCTTGTCCATGTTGGCTTCTTCATTTATAAGCAAAAAAATGTATCTAATTTAGGTAGCATCATATTCTCATGAACATTAGAAACATTACCAAGAAACGAAAGTACCTGGTAATTTAATTGGCGTGCGTGAGCTCTAGTAATTGGTCAAGTATGTGTAGCGGCAGGGGTTTTGGGTGTAACTGTATTGGTGATGTCCTTATCATCTAGATAGCAAAATTCTGTAAAAGTTTCCATGTGACCAATACAATTTTTTATATATGTACAAATGAGGGGTGTACCCATGTGGTTTGTGTCTAAGTTGCCATCCATGGAACCTTAAACTTGACATGCATCAAACCCTAAAATTGCCATGCATGAAAGCTTAAAACTTGCCATGAGACCCTTTTTAAACGCATGTAACAAAATTTTTGATGGTATACAATAAATTTGTCATGTATGTGAAAAAAGAAGAATTTGTCATGGTATATACAAAACATTTGTCGTGGTGTAATGATATAATGCTTCCATGAATTCAACAAAAGCCAGATTTTCCCCTCCCTCCCCCTCCCCTTAATTCAGTAACTCGTAAAATTTGCCATGTGCTTGCCATAAAAATGTTTAAAAAATTATGTGTTATGTTGCCTTCCCCACTTTTTATGCCATTACCAACCCCCATACCCCTGTAAAATTTCCCAAGCTGAAAACTCAAATAGATGCATGAGCAAAAACAAACAATGCAATCATCTCAGAGAACAACTATTTTGTTGAAGAACGTCTCTAAAAGATGGATAAATTTGATATGTCCTGATGTAGAAGACATTTGTGGCGGACCAGCAGACTTCATTGCATGAAATGCCATTGGGAGTGTGCAAGACTTACACCATCACCTGCTACCGCGTGTGAGCCACCCCTGTCATGGTCACCAGTGAGGAGGAGGAGGAGAGTGGAAGTTAGAAATAAGGAATGGAGCTGAGGCGTGTGTGGCTGAGAGGATGAGGTCAAAGGGAGGAGGATGTTCGCATGATGAATCACACCGAGCTAATGATTGCTTTCCTCTAATGTGGAGAGTCGGACTGCTTCAAGATTCATGAAAACGATTGACGGGTTGATGGAGTGTTTCATTAGGACCACCCCTAGCGAAAGTCATCTAGTTAACATTTCTCTTCTTTTTTCTCTCCTGTCCGGTCTGTCAACTCAGATGTTTATCGAAAAAGGCTTTCTCCCCACTTTATATATAAAGCAAAGATCAACAACACCCTGGTACAGACGCACTCCACCACAACACACACACACACAAACGCAAGTGGCAATGCAAGATTTACCCTGTCTCGGCGGTGCGTAGAAGTGCTAGGAACCGGATGACCAAAAAAATTCATGATGAGTTATGAGAGGAATTTTTTGGAATAGCAGAGGTCTGAGGGACTTGGCTAAAAGAAGATTTCTAGCAGAGGCTTCTATCGAACATAGGTTGGACTTTATTGCCCTTTCTGAAACAGGAAGAGGCAACTTTTCCCCTCAATTCCTAAATACGTTGTCGGGAGGTGCCGATTATGACTGGCACTGTCTTCCCCCGAGAGGAAGATCAGGTGGGATCTTACTTGGGGTTAAATGCGAGAAGTTGGAAGTCCGAAGTGTGGTCATGGGAGATTTTGCTGTCAAGTTTCGGGTTAGGTCGAAGGTCGACGGGTTTAATTGGGCCCTGGTGGCGGTGTATGGGGCCGCACAGCCAGAACTCAAACCAGATTTCTTGGCGGATTTAGTCCGTATTTGCGGGTCTGAGCAGATTCCAATCTTAGTGGGGTGATTTCAATATCATTAGAAGGAGAGACAAAAAGAACAATGATAATTTTGATGGTAGATGGTCGTTCATGTTTAACACCATTATTGAAAACTTAGATCTGAGAGAGATAGAGCTTTCGGGAAGAAAATTCACATGGGCTAATACTCTGCCAACCCCCACTTTTGAGAAGCTAGACCGTGTCCTCGTGAGCATTGACTGGGAACAGAAGTTTCCTCTGGTTACCGTCCAGGCATTATCGCGCGGAATCTCGGACCACACCCCCTTACTAGTTGACTCTGGTGAGGCAACGCACGTGGGGAATAAGAGTACCTTCTCTTTCGAATTAGCGTGGTTTGAGAGAGAATGATTTTTTGATCTTATAGCCAGGGAGTGGGCTAAAGATTCAAGAGCAAGGACTCCAATTGAGAGATGGCAGAATAAGATACGACACTTGTGAAGTTTCTTGCATGGGTGGGCTAAGAATCTCAGTGGGATTTATAAGGTTGAAAAGGAAAGGCTCCTTTCTCTTATTCGGGCCTTAGATGTCAAAGCCGAGTCCATGATCCTAGATTCAATGGAACTTCATGTTAAATTAGATGCGGAGATGAGATTGAAAGAGCTCCTGCGAGAAGAGGAATTGAAGTGGGCATTGCGGGCGAAGGTTCGCAAGGTGATCCAGGGGGATGCCAACACTCAATTCTTTCATATGACCGCCAACGGCAAGCATAGAAAGAAAAGGATCTTTCATCTTGACTAAGACGAAGGGACGATTGTAGGACAGGAGAATCTTAAATTATACATCACTAATTATTATAAGCAGCTTTTTGGGCCTCCGGAGGATAATTTCGTATCTCTGGATGAGTCGCGGATTGAAGATGTCCCTCAGCTTGCTTCAGATGAGAACGATATTTTAACTGCTCCGTTCTCAGAGAAAGAGGTGTTTGAAGCTATTTCTCAGATGAATAATAATAATGCTCCGGGGCCGGATGGATTTCTAGCAGAGTTTTATAAGAGGTGTTGGCATATCATTAAAGGGGATTTGCTTCCGATGTTCCAGGATTTATTCACTGGAGAGCTTCAGTTGTTTCATCTAAATTTTGGAACCATTACCTTGCTTCCTAAGAAAACAGAGGCGGTGCGAATTGAGCAGTTCAGGCCTATCTGTCTTCTGAATGTAAGTTTCAAAATTTTCACCAAGGTTGGGACAAATAGACTCACGCAGATTGCACATTCTGTGGTGCAGCCGTCCCAAATTGCTTTCATGCCAGACCGAAACATCCTTGAAGGGGTGGTGGTCCTGCATGAAACGCTCCATGAAATCCATACGAAAAAAACTAGATGGGGTTGTTTTCAAAGTGGATTTCAAGAAAGCGTACGACAAAGTCAAATGACCATTCCTCCAACAAGTGTTGAGGATGAAAGGTTTTGATCCAGCCTGGAGAAAACAGGTGGAATCTTTCATGCAAAAAGGAAGTGTTGGAATTAGAGTGAATGATGATATAGGTCGCTATTTCCAAACGCATAAGGGCTTGAGACAAGGAGATCCAATGTCACCTATTCTGTTCAACATTGTAGTCGACATGTTGACGATTCTAATACGGAGGGCTAAGGATGATGGCCAAGTAGGTAGTTTGATACCTCATCTAGTTGATGGAGGTGTATCTGTCCTACAGTACGCAGATGATACAATCATCTTTATGGAGCATGACTTGGTAAAAGCGAGAGACATGAAGCTGGTGTTATGCTTATTTGAACAATTGACCGGACTAAAAATCAATTTCCACAAGAGCGAATTATTCTATTTTGGAAGAGCCAATGAGGAACAAGAGGCGTATAAGCAATTGTTCGGTTGTGAATTGGAGGCTTTACCTTTCACGTATTTAGGTATACCCATTCATCATCGTAAGCTAACAAATAAAGAATGGAAGTGCATTGAGGATCGATTTGAGAAGAAATTGGGATGCTGGAAGGGAAAACTGATGTCGTATGGAGGCTGTTTAATTCTTATTAATTCAGTGCTCACAAGTATGCCCATGTTCCTATTGTCTTTTTTCGAGGTACCAGTCGGAGTTCGGAAAAGACTTGATTTCTATCGATCTCATTTTTTCTGTTAAAGTGATGACCTGAAGAGGAAGTATAGACTATCTAAGTGGGACATTATTTGTCGACCTAAGGACCAAGGGGGTCTAGGTATCGAAAATCTAGAGGTGAAGAACAAATGTCTCATTAGCAAATGGTTGTATAAGCTTTCTCGAGAGACTGAGGCCACATGGGCACAGATTCTGCATAATAAGTACCTCCAATCCAAAACTTTATCCCAGGTGACAGTGAGGCCGATGGATTCGCCTTTCTGGAAAGGACTGATGAGATTTAAATCGGTTTTTCTTAATTGGACCAAGTTTGTCGTCGGTAATGGTACTTCTACGAGATTCTAGGAGGATACTTGGCTAGGGGACACGCCCCTCGCGCTTCAGTATCCTTCTCTCTATAGTATTGTTCAACGGAGAGATGCAACCATTGAGTCAGTATGTCAGTCCACGCCTCTAAATATCAGCTTCAGGAGAGCGTTAGCCGGTAACCGTTGGGAAGCTTGGCTCCATCTTGTGAGAAGATTGATGAATGTTCAACTCTCTCAACGTCCGATCAGTTGTGTTGGAAGCTTACTAGGAATGGAAAATTTACGGTTAAATCCATGTACTTGGATGTCATTAATTCAAGTTATATTCCTACCTCGAAACATGTTTGGCATGTCAAAGTTCCCTTGAGAGTTAAAGTGTTTATGTGGTTTGTATACAAACAAGTCATTTTAACTAAGGATAACTTGATTAAATGCAACTGGAGTGGATCCTCTCGATGTAGTTTTTGTGACACGGATGAAACAGTCAAACACCTCTTTCTCGATTGTCCTTTGGCAAAGATTATTTGACAATCAGTTAACATAGCCTTCAATATTACTCCCCCGAATAATATTAGCACGTTATTTGGGACGTGGTTGGATGGGATTGAGTCCCAAACAGCAAGACACATTCGTGTAGGAGTATGTGCTTTATTATGGGCTATCTGGAATTGCAGAAATGATTTGGTCTTTAACAGAACAACAAATACTCACTTTTTGCAGGCTATCTTTCGAGCCACTGCGTTGATCTGTATGTGGTCGTTACTCACTCTGTCGGAGGCGAGGGAGTGTTTGGTTACTGGATCTATCCGCTGGGAGATGGTAGCACGGGATATTTTCAGCTGTTTTGGATGACGGACATGTAATAGGATAGGCAATTAGTGTTCCTATCTCTCTTTTGCCAGCCGGTTGTGGCTTTTATTTTTGTTCCTTAGCTCTTTATGAGCAGCTTTTTGTTTGGGACTTTAAGACTTTTGTTGAACCTTTTTGCTTACTAATAAAGGTGGTTGTATGCATCTTTTTAATGCAGAGGCCGGGGATGTCCCCTTTTCTAAAAAAAACACACACCCAAGGCGGAATACAAAGGCACTGGACGCAGCAGCACGACCCCTACGCTACAAGAGCAACCTAGGGCTCCACTAGTGAACACGCCACCATGAAGAGATGAAGCCACAGACGACGAACCGTGGGCTTCAAGACAGTGCCTTCAGGAAGGTTACGACACCGAAGTGCCGACGTCGCCCGATCCGAGGATCAAAGTTTACCCAGGAGCCACACGACAGGCAATGAGAGCCGCGACGACACCTTCAAGAAGGGAACGATCTACGCCGCCGCCGGTCCGTCCGAAGATACAACGGGTTTTCACCCTGGCCAATACTCACCGCCAACGAACGCCGCACCCCGACAACCATGCCGCCCACACGGCCATGGCCACCGGGCAACACCAAGCGACAGGCTCTGCCCATGAGCACCGCGCAACCACCACCAGGGTCGCCGCCCCGGCATCCGAGACCGGATACCACCTCACCCAACACTCGTTCCTACCCCAACTGAAGAGACAATCGGATCCTGGGGCAAGCCTCCATCGATTCGTCCTGCAGCACCGGGTGCGAGGCAAACGTGGTCCTGCTGCCGGGAGTGAGACGAGCGCAATCCTTTTGTTGGGCGTGAGACGAGCTCAGTCCTGCTACCGGGCGCGAGACGAGCTTGGTCCTGCTGCCCGAGCGCGAGACTAGCGATGGGCCGCAGTAGGAAAGGGCCATCCTTCAATGGAAATAGCACCCGGACAACGCCACCAGGGAGGCCGGATCCAGCGCCCATCCAGCCAGATCGGGGCGAAAGTCGAGCGGGAAGGAGTCAGAGACGACGGAGGGAGGGAGCCGCTGCCCGCGCCCGCCACCACCAGTCGAGGCCCGCCGCCGTGCGCACGCCGAAGCCCAGCCGTGCCACCACTCGCTGAGGCCCGCAACCACGCGCCCGACCGCGCACTCCGGGACACCGCCGCCCGCAGACATAGGGGAGTCGCGAGAAGACCTCCCGCCGCCGCCGTCTGCCGCGGGCTTCGCCCAGCGGCGGCGCGGGAGGAGAGGGAGGAGGCGGCGCCGCTAGGGTTGGGAGCCCCCGAGTCGTCCTGGGCAGGGGCGACACGAGGAGGGACTAGAAGGAACCGTTTAACCCAGATGTTTAGATGGGGTTTGAGGGGTCTACTTGTAGATGCTCTTAGTTTACTCGAGGTTTCCCACTTTTAAATGGGACTTCTGTTCTTGTACGAATTAATAAAGAGTCTAGGCGCTAGACTTTGGGTTTTTGTTTGTGTCCTGCTGCTGATGTTTACGAGTAGAACATAGAACATGTTGTAAATGCAGATGTGCTGAAAACGACCTAGGAATAGTAGTTGTGGAGTTCCTGATTGACGTAGGACCTTCCAACGACAGTGCTAGAATATCTCTTTGCAGGTTATTATTTAAGAGCTCAAAAAGAGAGGAGTAAAGCTGCAAGGAAGTCAATGGAAGAGATACATTATGAGGTACTCCCTCCGTAAAGAAATATAAGAGTGTTTAGATCAGTTTATAGAGAGAGTACCTGCATCGAGTGGATCATGGATGGGACATAGAAGCACGCCACCCTTCTAGAATCCACTAATTTTTTTTTTCAGAAAACAGTAGGAATGTGTAATCATGTGTCGCAGAATTCTCTCAATTATACGATGGCACAATGTCAGTTGTGCCCGTGGCCGGCTAACTCTGATGCGATCGAATCATTGGACGGGAACGGCGCCAACTTCGCCGCGGCCGCACGTAGAGTTGGATGATTGAACGAACAAGTACATGGAATGTCAACTTAACAATTAATTATAGCGGCCGGATCATGAGTAGCCGAAGAACAGAATTCAGTTTTAAATATTATGGCCCGACTGATCTATATATACTCGTAATCAGCGCGCCACGAGAAAGAAACCGTGAGCACCAATAATTTTGAACGTGCCATCGGTTAGTAGCATACCAAAAATCCATGCAACGCTGCTTCCCTTCCCGGAGCACCCGGCGGCAGGCGCCTCATCACGGCGGCGGCGTGACCGTCGTGTCCTGCGGCGAGGGCGAGG
Organism: Triticum aestivum; assembly: GCF_018294505.1. NCBI lineage: Eukaryota > Viridiplantae > Streptophyta > Magnoliopsida > Poales > Poaceae > Triticum > Triticum aestivum. The sequence goes on from NC_057794.1 coordinate 368,421,988, forward strand.
GCGGCGTCAAGATCGTCGTGAGCAGGGACGAGCTGGAGCGCATCGCCGCGGGCGTCAGCCGGAGGCAGTGCCGGCACCGGCACGTCGTGGTGCCGTCGGCGCCCGGGCCTCCGGTGGAGGAGGAGCAGTCGGCGCGTGAGGGGGAGCGTGATCGGCTACTGCGGCGATGGCCGGAGTCGGAGGGTGGCGCCGCCGTGCGGCGCGGCGATTGGCGGCCTGAGCTGGGCGGCATACCGGAGGAAGGGTAGACCGCATGAGAAGGATCGGTTGTTTCCGCGAAGCGCTGCTGGCCTGCGCTCCTGATCGATGCGCGTTCGTCTTATGTTTGGTGCGTTGTGTGGCTTAATCATCTTGAGAACAAGATGCTGAGGTTTCTGCCGAACTTTACTTTCAAGTTTGTGTTCTCGTAATATTCTTTCATCAGAAGCAAAAAATAAAAGGAGCAGAAAAAATCAATGACTATGTACCCGGGCTCACATTACAGATTTCGCGCAAACAACAGTTGTTATGTTAGTAGGGATGCAAGTAAACCCGCTTCATGTGCAAATTGTGGTTGATCAAGTCATCTGGTTGTTTGATGCTTACAATATATGTTATGGGGATTTCGTGACAATACACATGGTTTGAGGATTTTTGTGAAGCAAGGCACACGTGAATGATTTAGGTACGGGATTTCACATGAGGAGTTTTACCCAGTTTTATGCTCTTAGCTTTTAGAAGCAACACTCCATTCTTGTTAGGTGCTTTTATCATGCCTCGTTGCCTCGTATAAATAGTTTTGAGTATAATGGTGTCTTTGGCCTCGTATATTTTGTCTAAAGACATCTCCAACGGGTCACACCAAAAACGCTTCTAAAAGTTATGACCGAATGTCTCGGACACTTTTTGTAATTCAATGGGTCAATCAAACATTCATGGACATGGACAAATGTTCTCGATCTCACAAATCCGTTGCAAATGTAGAAGTGGTTTGGGGGAGTCTGCACACCTACGGACAAGCATTAATTAAATACCACAATAAACCCATTGTTTCCTCTTCCTCCCTTCTCTCTCCTCTTCTCATTGGACAAGGTGTGGATATTTGATGCATCAGATGGGATGGCCGGCTCCACTGTCGCTGTCCACGGATACGCTCGGACATTTTCGTGGACGTTTAGGGTGTCGATTTGCTGGACGGTGTTAAAGATGTCCTAATACTTATCTAGATTCTCACCTAACCTCGCCTTATATAGGGGTGACGCGAATGAGAGGACAATGGCTGAGTCAACGATCATTGCCACCGGAAAAATTCACTGTATGTCACTAAACTTGAGCCGGTTGACAGATTGGCACCACTACTTCAAAATACCCTAACTACGGTCTATGTACTTGGGTACAGGGTTCACTTTGGTCCATTTGTATGATTTTATGTACGTATTTGCTGACTTGGCCTAGTCAGCGCCCGCCATCTCGCTTTAACCGCCACCTGGTCGATCCTAGAATGAATACTAGTCGATCTGGGTTTTTTTGCAAAAACGCCGTGACTATTAAACCAGCCCCTAAACACGGTCTCCACGCTCGCCGTCGCGGGGGGCTCCGCCGTCTGCGGCGTCGCTGCCGACAACGGCACCATCTACTGCGTCGCGGCCGGCCCCGGCTCGTCGGCCTACAACGCCACGCGCGCCACCCATCCATCCGGAACACGCTCTCCTTCTCCTGGAATTTGCGCGCCATTGGCCCTGACGCCTCGCCGCCGCTCTGTACTGTATTGTACAAAGAGAGAGAGAGAGAGAGAGAGAGAGAGAGAGAGGTTGAGTGGATGGGGATACAGAGGTCGCTCGTCTCCGGCCAGCCGGCGCTGCAATGCCCGAGGCCATCGTCTCTGAGCAGCAGCAGCAGCAGCAGCAGCAGCAGGACTGCTTCTGCTTCTTCCTCCCCATGGGCAGGGGCAGGGGTAGGAACCACCAAGCCCAACACCATCATCATCCCCGTCCTCGCCAAGGATTTCACAAGGTGGCCGCGCACCGGCACAGCAATTTACCCTCTCTGCGCGCAGCCTCAGGATGCCTCTCTTTCCAAGGAGGAGGAGGAGGACAATGCTCTGTTGCTGTAAGATTCACTCATTCATTCCCCATCCCAGCTTTCCCTTCCCACATCAACTCAGCTGCTCTCTTTTGCCTTCAGTGTAGTACTACTAGCTAATAAGTGTTCATTCACTCTCTTCAGTTTCCCAATTCTTATTCAGTTATTCTTATGGGACTTTTAAGATGCACACTTGCTTTCTAATAAGATACTACTGGTGTAGTAGATGCTTACCTACCTTGGACCCAAATCTATGTTGTAATCATATGTTTCTGCCTTTCTAACATAACAACAATCCAACAAATATGCAGCAGCAGCGGCGACGGCCTTTATCCTGGCACTGTCTGTCGGATTTCGGGTTCCGGCAGACCCTTGAGGTTCGAACACTGGGGTGCGCGCGGAGATTTCGCCTTCTACCTACCTGCACCCCTCCACCTCGCTAAGATCTAAGCTATGGAAAAAACAGCACAAGAGACACAGGGTTTATACTGGTTCGGGCCACCGTTGTGGTGTAATACCCTACTCCAGTGTGTGGTGTGGTGGATTGCCTCTTGGGCTAATAATGATGAGTAATACAAGGAAGAACAGCCTCACGAGGGTCTGTTCTTGGCTTGGGGGATGAACTGCTAGGAGGAGTTCAGTCACCCTTCTCTCTCTCTCTTCTCGATTGCGATCCGATCTTCCTCTTTTTCTCTTCTACCCTGGGGGTGGCTAGTCCTATTTATAGGCAAAGACCCTGGGCCTCTTCCCAAATATTGAGCGGGAAGGGCGCCAACAATTGGCCATTTTGAAGGGGAACATCTGGTACACTTATCCTGATTAAAGTTGGTCCTCGCCTGCCAAAGGCTCTGGTGGTGACGCTGGCTTGGGCTCCACAATGACTTCCTTCCTCCCGTTAGACTGGTCTTGGTCTCGTTGCACCGAAACGGGTGCCTTTGCTTGATGCTCTCGCCTGCGCTTGCTCCCTTTGCACCAAAGAGGAAAGAAGTACACTGCGCGGGCTGGCGCCCGCCTGGCATCCTTGGTCGTCATGGCCTGCGTCACGGGCACCTCGTGGGGTACCCCGCTTTGATCTCTCCGCCTCCTTGCGAGCCAGTCTGATGAGGTCGTGCCTGAGGAAGCTCCGTGTCGTCCGCCCCGCGAGGCTTGGCCCCTCGCGAGGGTCTTGGGTTTGTGTTGATGAAGATGGGCCGTGTTGGGCCCCCTTTGAGCCACGCCGCAGGCTGCAGGCAGGCAAGTCTGGGGACCCCCGTTCCCAGAACACCGACAGTAGCCCCCGGGCCCAAGGCGCGCCCGGACTTGGCCGTGCAGGGAGGCGAAAGGGCAAGAGCGAAGCGCCGCGGGCCCTAACAGCCTGTGGCCTTGGGCGCCGCGTGGCGGTCGATTGGACGTGGGCGCCTCCACTTCCCCATGACGCCTCGGCAACTGCACGGATTGGACAAGTCCCTGCATGCAAAGCGGGTCATGATTACCTGTGGTCGTGGAGGTCGGCGGTTGGCCTTCGCCGGCCATAAGTACGGAACGGCGCGCGCCCTTCCAGTCCATCCCTTCTTGCTTCTCCTTCTTCCCGGTCCTTGCTCCGTCTTGCTGCGATGGCTCCGATCTGCCGGTTCTCGACGGCAGAGAAGGGCAAGGCTCCCCGAGAGGAACCAGACCTGCTCCCGCCGAAGAAACGGCTCGCCCTCCGCGGCCGGGACGAGGGGGCCCATCAGGTGGTGTCGAGGCCCTGGTGCGAGCGGCCACCGCCGGGGTTCCCGCTTCCCTTGTATGCCCACATCGAGGGCCTGAAGGAGTCGATGCCGATCGCCACGGGCGGCGCCGTCGTCGGCGCCGATGGGTCACGAAGGTGTGGGTCGTCCCTCCTGGGGTCCACACCGAGGGCTCCTCCCGAGAGTTCGTGATCCACGCCACCATGCCTCCTCAGTCTTGGATTCTCCTTCCTCCCTTCCTCGCCTCCATCGTCCGGCAGGGAGAACTCCTGGAGCTTTGGCTGCAGCACGCCGGCTGCAGCACCCTCGCGACTGAGGCAGAGGTCGCGGTCGTTGCCCCGGGCGAGGTCTTCATGACTCGAGGCTGGAGCGAAATCGCCCGGGTTTGCAGGACAAGAGGCGCCCTCGTGATCCACTTGGAGTACGACGGTGCTTCGGTGATATTCTTCAAGGTCTTCGATGCGAACGGGCGCCGGCTGGAGTGCTGCCCCGGGAGAGGTGGTCGGGACCCTGCTACAGCGAGGACTGGGCCCGCCGACCGCTCCCTTGGCGGCTCCTCGGGCGGCGGAGGCGTCGGAGGTTCCAGCAACTCCGGCGAGCTCTTCGCGACTCCGGAGACGAGCGACGACAGCTACGAGCCCCCGAGCCGGCGCCGCTCCTGGAGCAGGGCGGGCTCGTCAGGCCGCCGCCGACTCTGATCTGGATGGGGTTGGCGCCGGTGCTTGACGGACCATTGTTGATGATGGCGTCTTTTGCAGGAGCGCGTGTAGTTAGCGTCCTTTTAGGATATGTTCCCTGCGAGGAATCAAAGACGCGTCCCGTGGGGGCTTGTAAGGTGCCTGTGATCCTGTTTTGTTAATATAACACTTGTCATAGAATTATGCGAGTTGCTCATTCCGCCTTAGCTCAGTTCTCCCTTTCGAACCTCATGAGGGCTTGGTGCTCTGCGCCGACAGGTCCCAGTCCCAAGGCGCCTTCAGCCATCGCTGGTATGCCAGGTCGCGATGCCGTGGTCAAGGCCAGGAGGTGAGCGACCCGGGGTTCGGTAAGATCCCCTGAGTCGCGATGCTCAGGAGGTCCCCTTTGGCGCTCAAGCAGTCGTCGTTCGGTGAGAAAGGAGAGCGGCGTCGCTAACACGGAATTGCATTAGGTGCGGGGATGGTGCCACGGTAGCTGGTGCTTCCGGATGGTGACTTATCTCAAGAATCAGGGGCCGCTCTCTGGGGTGTCGCCGGGTGCGTGGTCGCTGCAAGGCGCTGGAGGACGAGCTGCAAGGCCTGCGGGACTAGCTCGCGAAAGAGGTTCGCCTTCGCCAAGAGCAGGAAGAAGGCGTGAGGGCTCGTGAGGCGGCCGTCGAGGGCCGGGAGGCCAAGCTCAGGAAGCGCCGCGACCGCCTAGGCGTGCTGGAGCAGGAGCTGGGAGCGAGGAAGGTCGAGCTGGACGACAAGGCCCAGGTTCTTGCCGAGGACCGTGTGGCCTTCGCGGAGATGGAGGCGAAGGCTCGCTCCTCGCTGAGGACGCTTTACGACAGCGGGCTGGAGAGCCGCTGGCTGGCGCCGAGGACGGCCCCGCCAAGCTGCTTCCCTTCCTGATTCGCGCTCTTGAAGATGTCGCCCTTGGCCTTGGCCCCACGGCCGAGGCCGAGGCGCGTGTCCTGTCTTCTGCTGCGCTGATGCGGGTCCTCACCCACATCTACCTTCGCGATCCCAGCGTCGACCTCGACAGCCTGCTGGAGCCAGTAAGCGGTGAGCGTGCCGCTGCCGCTGCCGAGGCCGTGAAGGGTCGTGTGGAGGCTCTGCTGGGGAAGTTCCGGGCTTTCAGCACCTAGCCGAAGCAAGGCGCTGCCGACCCCGCTGCTCCATGAGGCGAACCCACTCCGCGCTGCTCCATTACCGACAAGTGACTCTGTTGTGGCTCCTGTCCTGCCTTTAATTCCTGCACATGTATCATGCCTCGGGGAGGCGTTTAAACTTGCGTTTGGCATTGAGATAACAGTGTGGACTGTAATATTTGCTTTTGAATTCCTTAAAATTTACGCTTTTCCTTCCTACTTGCTTATGTTCTACGCCGGAAGAGCCCGGCCCCGCGCATACCTCAGCCGCCGTTAGCCTCGACCAGAAACCAGGACGGGACCAAGGAGTGAGGGGCTACGTGACAAGTTAGGCTCCTGAGTCGCGATGCTCAGGAGTCCCCCTTGGCGCACGAACAGCAAGTAGGGAGGTATGATGTGGGTGATCTACCGTTCTACGTCTGCAGGGCCCGGCCGCGCGCATACCTCAACCACCGTTAGCCTTTCGAAACTAAGGAGTGAGGGGCTACGTGACCAGTTAGTCTCATGAGTCGCGATGCTCAGGAGTCCCCCTTGACGCTCAAACGGCCTTCGTACCTTGGCTCCGCTCGGGGAGAGACGCACGACGAACCTGGCCCAGGGGGGCCTGGCTGGGTGGCGTGCATCTGGGCGTGACCCAGGCGCAGCCCCCGTGCCCAGCCCCCTCGCGCGGCACTCCCGAGGGGAGGCGTTACGATGAGGCTAGACACTGAGCTCTGGGCTCCCTGAGGTTGATGCGGCCCGGGGGCCACCCTCAGTTGTTTATCACCAGCGCGGAGCATAGCGCTTCCGTATGTGTATGGGCATAGCCGCTCCTCGGCAGTGTCGTCAGCCAGCGCGGAGCATGGTGCTTCCACTGGTACGTGGGAGGGGGCTCCCCTCCGGGAGGAGCCCCCGGGGCATGTACAGCCCTGCCCTGACACATGGCTGGCACGGTAGGGTCTGGCGAGGTGTATCTGGGCACCCGTGAGCTAGTGCGGGACTCACGGGGCCCTACCTCTAGGCGGGTTGTGCCTGGCACTGGGCCTTATCTTGTGATGTGTCCTTGCAAACTTGGTTAGATGCCGGCACTCTACGTCCTCGGGTCCCGACCCTCGAGCTGGTCTCAGCCGTCGCTGGTATGCCAGGTCACGATGCCGTGGACAAGGCCAGAGGGTGAGGGCTGGAGAGCCAGTAAGAGCCCCGAGTCGCGATGCTCAGGTACCCCCCCCCCCTTTAACGTGCAAGTGGTCGGCATGGAGAAGAAGAGGTGTCGTGGACAGGCATCAAATAATCGAGCATGATGGGTCGAACGCATAGCCGGAAATAAACGCAAAAGGGATACATGCCGATGGGTCTGGCCCGAGCGACTTGGGGATGATGCAGCCCATGGGGCGCCCCCAACAAGGTAAGCTAACAACATGAAATAAAAGGGATACATGCCGCAGGGACAGACCCACGCGGCCTGGGAATAATGCAGCCCTGGGGGCGCTCCCAGCTGGAAATGAAACTTGAAAGATGTCACCTGATGATGTTGAGGACGAAGGAGTGTTGGTGTAGCTGACTCGGTGGGCTGCGGAAGCCGATCCTCATGAGCCCCAAGGCCCAAGGGCCTCGGGAGGCTCCGAAGGCGATGGTGGCTCCTCGCGGACCATCTCCATCTCCGGTAGGGCTACGGAACGCCTGGCCTCTTGAGCCTCCATGATGCCCCTCATGAGGCGCTGGTACGTGGCAGCCGCGTTCGGCAAGCCGTAAGGCATGCGAACGTAGCTGTGGGGTGGACCTTCGCAGCGCCCCACTCGCGAGGGCCAGAGGCGCTCTAGAGAGGTGACTCGATTGAGCCCTGGTATGTCGACGCAGACGCGTAGCCCACCATCCTCGCCTGGATGGGAAGCCATAGCTGGTAGGCGGCGGCCGCCTCTCATGATTCTTGACTCCTGTAGCTCCTGAATGGCCTTGCTGATGAACTCCTGAGGGTCTGGCCCTCCTTGCCTTACTCCTTTTTGAGGGAAACGTGCTTCAAAACACGCCTCCATGTGGTGCCCAAGCGCCTCCCTCATGACCTTAGCCAGGTCGATGGCCCTCCAGGGGAGAGCCCCTGAGTCCTGCATGAGGAGGGTGCCAGGCGTGCTTTCCTATGCGATGGAAGGAGGTTCCCCCTGGGCAGGCGCGGGCCCTGAGGGGCCTGCCTCCTGAGGGGTCGGGCCGGACGATGTCTTCTTCTTCTTGGCGGCGGTCTCGTGAAGTCTCCTGCTTCCGTGATCCGGGTCTTCCAGTGATGCGGCCTGAAAGGCTCGTTCCATGGAACACACCGCGTCCTTCTCTTCACAGGGCACTGTGATGACTCCGCTACTTCCTGGCATCTTGAGGACGTTGTAGCCGTGGTGAGTTACGGCCATGAACTTGGCCAGCATTGGGTACCCAAGGATGGCGTTGTACGGCAGGCGAATGTGGGCGACGTCGAAGTCGATGAGCTCGGTGCAGTAGTTGTCGCGTGCCCCGAAGGTGATAGGGAGGCGGACCTGCCCAATCGGGACCGTAGAGCCGTCGGTGACTCCGGAGAAAGGCTTGGTTGGCTGAAGCTGGTTGTAGGGCACTTGGAGATTGTTGAATGTTTCCACGGACAGGACGTTGAGCCCTGCCCCGCCATCGATGAGGGTCCTGGTGACCACCACATTGCTGATGATTGGGGAACAAAGCATCAGGAGGACTCCGGCTATGGCCACACACTTGAACTGATCTGCTGAGCTGAACGTGATGGCGCACGCCGACCACCTGAGAGGGCGCGTGGCTTCGAGCTTGGGGAGGACTGCATTCACTTCACGGGCGAACTGCTTGAAGATGCATTGAGAGGCTGGGGCTTGAGCCCCGCCCAGGATGCAGGCGATCGCGCGCAGCTGCTGGAAGCCCCCAGCCCCCTCGTCCTGATTGCGGTCCTCGTTTCTCCTTGGCTGCGGTGGCAGTGGAGGGAGGCCTGCGTTGCCTTGCGGGCGATCCTCGCGAGGCTGATCCCTCCAGTCTCCCTCGCGAGGCGGGTCTTGCCAGCGATCCTCGCGAGGTCGATCGTGCCACCCCTGACGCGGGCAGCGGTCTTCCCAGCGTCCTGCGTTCCTTACTCCTCCTCGACCGTAGCCCCGGTCGCCGCGGTCGGGGCAACGGCCGACCCTTCCTTCTCGCACAGTTCGGAGCTCTTGACACTCGTTGGTGTTGTGGGTGTGGAGGTCGTGGTACACACAGTATCGACTGCCCTGGGAGGTTCGGGCTGATCTCTGCCCCGCTTGGTGTCTGGTTCTGCCGCGAGCACGGCAGCCCCCTTGCGCTTCACATCCTTGGCCTTGGGCTTCTTCTCTTCTGAGTCTGCGACAGGTAGCTCGAGGAGGGAGAGTCGCCCTTCTTCAGCCCTGGCGCACTTGGTTGCCAAGTTGAACAACTCCAAGGAGGCGCACAGGTCTTCATGCATCGCCAGCTCCTCCTTCATCTTGACATCGCGCACGCCGTCGGAGAAGGCTGAGATGATGGCCTCCTCGGTCACCTTGGGAATCTTGAGGCGTGCGTTGTTGAAGCGTTGGATGTACTTCTGCAGGGTCTCTCAGGGTTGTTGCTTGATGCGGCGCATGTCGCTCACGGCGGGTGGCCGGTCGCGAGTACCTTGGAAGTTGGCGATGAAGCGGGTGCGCATCTCGTCCCAGGAGGAGATCGTGCCTGGAGCCAGGTTCAGGAGCCAGGTGCGGGCCCCGTCCTTGAGCGCCATGGGAAACCAGTTCGCCATGACCTTCTCGTCTCCGTTGGCAGCTTCGATGCCCAGCTCATAGAGCTGAAGGAACTCCGCGGGGTCGGTCGTGCCGTCGTAACGATGAGGCAGGTCTGGCTTGAACTTGCCGGGCCACGCGACGCTGCGTAGCTCAGTGGTGAAGGCACGACAGCCAGCTGTGGCCACGGGAGGCCTTGGGTGACGGAGAGCTTGGTCTTGCATGTCCCCACGTGCTGCAGCTGGGAGCAGCGCGGGGTCTTGACGTGCGGGAGCAGGAGCATGGTCGCGACGTGCTGCAGCAGGGAGCGCCCGGGCAGCTTCTTGCGGGCGAGGAACTTCTTGGCAGCTCTGCTCTTGCCGCGCTGGCATCTGACGGAGCGGGTTCTGCCCAGGGGCCACACGCCTTGGAGCCATGGCGCCTTCTTAAGGAGGAGGCGGCCGGGGCGCCGCCGGAGCTTCGTCGCCCGCGCGGGGCGGGGTGTGGTGCAGCGGAACGGACGGCGCAGGAGAGCCCCCTGCGGTGCGGACGAGCTCGGCGACGCGGTCGAGCCATTCTTCGTAGACGTCATCGACGGGACGGTAGCGCAGGAGCTCGTTTGCCGCGATGAGCGCAGCTCGAGCCTCCATGGGTGTGTGGAGCGCGCGGGACGAAGAACCAGCTGGGGTGAGCGAGGGAGTAGCGGTGCGGCCGTCTTGCCGCACGGACGGATGCTGAGACGACGCTTGCTGCTCGTCCCCCGCCGGGCCGGTGGCGGCGTTGACGGCAGGTGACGGGGAACGGCGAGGACGCCCGCCGACAGAAGCCGTCTGGGCGACGCGGGAGGCGAGAGCGGCCCGGCGCTCGGCGCGGGCCCGACGAGCGTCAGACATGGACGCGATGGTCGGAGGAGAATGGGGTGGTGGAAGACAAATTCCGGCGCACCCCTACCTGGCGCGCCAAATGTCGGATTTCGGATTCCGACAGACCCTTGAGGTTCGAACACTGGGGTGCGCGTGGAGATTTCGCCTTCTACCTATCTGCACCCCTCCGCCTCGCTAAGATCTAAGCTATGGAAAGAACAACACAAGAGATACAGGGTTTATACTGGTTCGGGCCACCGTTGTGGTGTAATACCCTACTCCAGTGTGTGGTGTGGTGGATTGCCTCTTGGGCTAATGATGATGAGCAATACAAGGAAGAACAGCCTCGCGAGGGTCTGTTCTTGGCTTGGGGGATGAACTGCTAGGAGGAGTTCAATCACCCTTCTCTCTCTCTCTTCTCGATTGAGATCCGATCTTCCTCTTTTTTTCTTCTACCCTGGGGGTGGCTAGTCCTATTTATAGGCAAAGGCCCTGGGCTTTTTCCCAAATATTGAGCGGGAAGGGCGCCAACAATTGACCATTTTGAAGGGGAACATCTGGTACACTTATCCTGATTAAAGTTGGTCCTCGCCTGCCAAAGGCTCTGGTGGTGACGCTGGCTTGGGCTCCACAATGATTTCCTTCCTGCCGTTGGACTGGTCTTGGTCTCGTTGCACCGAAACGGGTGCCTTTGCTTGATGCTCTCGTCTGCGCTTGCTCCCTTTGCACTAAAGAGGAAAGAAGGACACTGCGCGGGCTGGCGCCCGCCTGGCACCCTTGGTCGTCATGGCCTGCGTCACGGGCACCTCGTGATGTATCCCGCCTTGATCTCTCCGCCTCCTCGCGAGCCAGCCTGATGAGGCCGTGTCTGAGAAAGCTCCGTGTCGTCCGTCCCGCGAGGCTTGACCCCTCGCGAGGGTCTTGGGTTTGTGTTGATGAAGATGGACCGTGCTGGCCCCCTTTAAGCCACGCCACAGGCCGCAGGCAGGCAAGTCTGGGGATCCCCGTTCCCAGAACACCGACACTGTCGGCATCGAGCTCATTCTTTTAGCCCTGCCTGCAGTCTTAGGCCAGGCCATCGACCCCATGGCGCAACTCATGGAGACCGCGTACATCGGCAAATTAGGTTGGTAATTATTTAGTCAGTAACAACTTTTCTCGTTGAAGAGTAGGTCTTGTGTTCTGAGCAAAAACATTGTAACCAGACCGCCGATCATCAATGCCACTCATCAACTCATGTTCCTTGTATGCCAATTAGTGTTTCTAACATTACGTTTGTGTTGTATGCCGTTGTGTGCCCCATGCAATATAGTGCCTTTAACTCAATTGCTTCAACTTGTTTATTTGCTGTGCTGGCATAGCAGATTATTAACACATGTATGGTTGCTTCAACAGCAGATTCCTTTACCAATGGGATTTACAGTTGCGCATCACAATACCATAATGTCAATTTGTCAGTAAAGTGCTAAAACATTTAATTATCTATATCTCACCATAAGGCTCGCTCTTCTATTTCAGTGAAATACTATGACACTCAGACAGATTGGTATTACCTCATATGGGACGGACGCCTTAGGAATGTTACTGCCTACACTCTGAACTGAAGGTGTCTTGTAGACATCCCTGCTGCATGAAAGCAAGTTGTTAGTTATACTAGCTAAATGTCCGTGCGTTGCCATGGACTAACAAAATATATATACAAAGAAATTTCACATGATACGGAGTCAAAGGCTATTCGCATGGGATGATATCTCATGGTTTTGATCTGATAGGTAAACGCATCTCCTCATCGTCTTTCTACCCCACTCCCTCGTCCCAGCCACCACGCGACACTCGACTTTCTTCCTCCCACCAGGCTATTATCTCATTTCCCCCCGCCTCCAACTTGCACGATGACACTGCTGAGTTTCTTATTCAACTATGATAATCTTCTCCGGTTGTACATCCCCTTAGAATATTAATGGCTTATAGATGTTCTGAATAACGATAATGAAAATGGACTCCCTCTGATCCAATTACTTATCGCTCAAACGGATGTATTACTTGTCACTCTAACGGATGTATTTTAGCACTGTAATACATTTAGATACGTCTATTTGAGCGACAAGTAATATTGATCATAGGGAGTACTAAGTTTGTGACAAGAAATAAGAATTCGGGGCAATATCTCATCCTCTATGCCATCAATCTTCAAGATAATCTCTTTATAGCTTCTGTCAAGATTGGGACACACATTCCGCACAATAAACATGCAATATGACGGGACTTGATTAATTGTTGATATACGTCTACATTAAAGATAAGTTTGCTCCAAATAGAATTTTTTATATGGGAGGATAATTCATATTAAGAAAAATTCCATTCCACAGTCTGATATGAACTACTGGTTCATTTATTACTCCCAACACTTGCAAAATCCAACGACATCATAAGTATATATACTTCTTTTTTTTGCGAAATATGAGAACAGAAATTTTAGCATAGTAGGTGATAATTTGTGATTAGAGTACTATACTCCCGTTGCTGGAAAGAAAAATGTATAATAACGGACCAATGAAAGCACTGTTTGTGAAAAGAAAACATATAGCACCTCGCAAAAATAGAATCTCTGTTTGTGATTTTGTACAATACAGTATTTTGTTTCAGGATAATTACAAAATCACAACGATAATAGATGATTCAGAATACAGACTGATGGTAATGGTATGAAAAGTATGTCCAATAGTCTGCATGCTATCAATATAAGCTAGTAATTAGTAGTATGATATAAGTTTGAACTGGATCACTCAAAAAATATGCGCCCACTTGGTGTCTGGAATTAAGCAGCTGATTGGTAGCTGTAATTCTTGTATCTCCTTTGGTAGTATTTCTCAAAATAAAGCGAGTGCCTGGCTGGCGAACTATGCTATGTCTTCTGGTAAAACGATGACCTGGCTTGGAGCAGGGCCTCCGGAGGTCCTGGGAATAGCATCCGATGATTGTAATACCCTGGTGATTGAGTAATGAAAGCTTTATTTCCGCACAAAAAAAAAGAACTGGATCACTCAAAAAATATGGTTAATTATCAGAAAACGATGGTGTATCAGTGTACGTGCATGCCAGCTACAAAGGTAAGCAAATAATGCATGTCATATAATTTAATCTATAGTTTTTTAGTCAGAAATTGGGATGGGGATGAGGATGCGAGCCCTCACATGCATTGCCGTCTGCACAACCTTGTTTGCTAGCATCCATAGCTCCTGCTCACCCCTTCGACTGCAGCATCCCGGAGAGCACACCGACCGGCTGCTGGTGCCTTGCGGGAGGACGTGAGGGACGTAGCGACACACACACATCAGCAAGCAAGCACAAACAAACATGGTTTTCATAGTTGAGCAGGAGCTCATTGAAACATGGATCGATTGCGTTGCCTTGTGATTGTAGATCAGATCATGTTTAAGAAGCTGCCCTTGCTACCGCTCAACCATGTCCCTGCCTCCATCTCGGGATCCAGCCACCTACCTCTTTGCCCATGGTGACAATTCGGCCGCCGCCAACCTCACTATAGCCGGATGCTCTATCGCAGGCCACGACCTTCTCGGCTGCGGAGAAGAGGAGCAGGGAGAGGTCGACGTCGAGGGGGGACGTCGAGTGTCCGTCTGGTATTTCCGAGGCGCACCCAGGCCGCATTGTTCCTCACACGCCAGGCTGCGATGCCCACGGGCTAGTCCTGGCCGCCGTGAGGTCGAGGAAGAAATCGATCTGAAGAGAAGGTCACGATCAGGATGAGACCAAAGGAGATCGTAGACAGTTTTGTGGTCTGGCAATGTGTGGGCTTAGGCAAGGAAAATTAAGATTTTTGTAAGCAAAGTTTAGAAAAGGAATGAGAAGGACCTTCCATCGGTGGTGGGTGTACCAAAGGAAACCAACCACGTAGGGTGGGACTCTTAATGGAGTAGAGATAATCGATCGATATTTGTTGTGTACGTAAAGAGCGAAATATTCGATATGATTAGATTGTTGTTGTTGTTTATGGAAGCTTTTTGTGATGGAAATAATCGATATGATTTGATTGTTGCCGTATATGGAAGAAAAGGATGGAATGATTGGTGTGTTATATGGAAAGGTATGATCGATGAAAGAATGGAAGCGTTGGTTTGGTTTTCCTGCGCATGGAATTAAAACCGGTCTTGGTTTTTGGAGGGAGGAAGAAAATCGGTGGGAGGGAGATTGCGTGGTGGGGGCATGTATCGATCGGTGGAAGGGTGGAAGCGAACGAAACGAACGAACGACCTATGGACTGAGACATTAGAAGTAGAGATGCTCGACTCGTCCACCTGCAGGCGGCCATGACCCTCCAGGAACACCCCGTCCGCCGGCACCGAGTGGCCGATCTTGAGTATCACCACGTCGCCGACCAAGATATCGAATCTGGAGACCTCCTGCCTCCGGGCGGCGCGGACGACGGTGACGGCGATATTGTCGGACTCAGCTAGCTAGCTCGTCGAAGCGCTTGGCCTGGCCGTGGTTGCTGACGGCGGACACGGCGGCGACGAGGAACACCACGAGGAAGATGCCAACGCTGTCGTACCAGCCGTGCTCCTCGATGGTGAAGCCGACGAGCACGATGAAAAGGTCGTCCTTGAGCGCGTCCCAGAGGTAGCTGAAGAAGCTCTTGGGCATGGGCTTCGGGTACGTGTTCGCGCCGAACGACTTCCTGCGGCGCCCCAAGTCGTCGCTGTCACCGCGGATGCCGTGCTCGGCGTCGGAGGCCAGCGCGGCGGCGATGCCAGCGCCGCCTCCCAGGCCCCCCCGCGGCGAGGGACGACACAAAGACGTTGGCAAAGGCTGCCTGCACGGCGCTACTCAGCGGCCCCCAGCATCGGACAACCGAGCCGGTCTCCAGCACGCAGGTGAAGCCGTCGCCGGAGACAAGGGACCCGAACGCGCCAGGGACCACCTCCGGGAACTGCCCAGACCCCCTCCTCCACCATCGGATCCCGCGCGCCTGCCCGTCGCACGCCGCGACGTGGTCGGCCCCGACGGTGAGGTCCGAGAGCGGCGCCGGTCCCCTGTACACCCGCCTGAGCTGCCCCGGGGCCTCCGGCGGCCAGCAGAAGAGCGCAGTGACGACACCGCCTCGGACCGCGCCAACGCCGCAAAGGAACCCCGCGCCGCCCGAGACCTGCGAGAAGACGAGCTGCGGCGCGACGGAGGAGGCGGAGGCGTTGTAGACCGACGAGCCGGCGCCGGCCGCGACGCAGTAGATGGTGCCGTTGTCGGCGGCGACGCCGCAGACGGCGGAGCCCCCCGCGACGGCGAGCGTGGAGGCCGTGACCTCCGCGGGCACAAGCGTGGAGGCCGTGTTTAGGGGCTGGTTTAATGGTCACGACGTTTTTACAAAACTCCCCCTGAATCGACTAGTATTCACCCTAGGATCAACCAGATGGCGGTCAAAGCGAGGTGGCAGGCGCTGACTAGGCCAAGTCAGCAAATACGTACACAAAATCGTACAAATATACTAAAGTGAACCCTGTGCGCAAGTACATGGACCGTAGTTAGGGTATTTCGAAATAGTGGTACCAATCTGTCAACCGGTTCAAGTTTAGTGACGTACAGTAAATTTTTCTCTTTAATAAATTGCAATGAAGTTAACTTGATCGATTGTTTGTAATGCGACCTTTAATGACACATGGAAGGTCTAGTCGTGTGGACATGTAGGATTAGTCGTGTAAGCTTCTAGATGTGGATCAACTAGATGGGCTTCTGAGACCGCCCCATCAAAGTGGATGCACCCAAATGGACTTAGTTAGGGCTTTTACAGTGTTGCTGGTCCGACTCCTTGTGTATGGGCCTACTCTGAGGGAATCTTGCTGTCATTAGGCCCCGGGTCTGGTCCCGTCATCAACATCAACTCTTGGCTTGAGGAAGTTTTGTTTCACGAATTGGTTGTGCGTGCTACTAAGTCACCTACCGGAGGCCTTGATGGACTCGCAAAAAATATGTGAAAATGTTATATGGCAAAGTCTCTGTGACACCCAAAATTTTCTGCCGGAGTCTGGCTAGAGGACCCCTGAAGGGTGTATCAAGAATTTTGAGTGAAACACGAAGAACGCTTGGACTTATCCAAGTCGACCTTGCCATCTATTTGTCCTGAAGAGGAACGCTTTTGACTTCCAGTTTCGAAGCCGAGTATGCAAACTTAAGCATTTGGCTCCGGCATGGAAGCCAACTTGTGCCGCTGGGGATATCGAATCCGGCCTTAGCTCAAGCGTTGTCGAGTGGTGTGAAACTCAAGGGAGTCAACGGACAACGCCCGTTCCACAGAGACAGACTGTGTTTGAGTGTGTGTAATCGGTGCATCGGTTGTCATCTTTAAATTATGTTATGATCCAAACCTGACTCCCTGATGGATCTACCGACTGCGAGAAGCATCGTCTGGTCTAGTCAAAATTAGTCAAAGTGACAGTTGGACTACGCGAGACACGATCACGATCATGTGGAATGTTGACTATAGTGTCACATCGACTGTGCGCATTCAATGCAGACGGTTGATGAGTGAATATTCCAGTCATTCTTACCCGAGTTTAAACCTGGCGTTCTCAGATATTTTAAGATTATCACTTCAATTTGCCCACTAATTACTAACAATTGTAAATCTCATTGTTTATTTTGTTCCTTGCACAAATGAAAGTTATTAGGTAAAAAATCAAGCCATATATGCGATATGCTCGACGTGAAGATTATTCCATACAATTGGATGCTCACGGGAGGTCCCAGGAAATAAGACAGTGTACGGTACGACCAAAATTAGTCATACCACCAGTCGTACCAGGCGCCATCGCATCCATGATGTCATCTCTGACATCTTCTGTGAAGGGACCCGAGCCTAATTCGCAACAGAGGCGCCCTAAAACCTTATTCTCGACTGTTTGCACTATATAAAGGAGAAGGAGACTCACCGGTAAAAGGAGGAGAGTAACAATTCCCATGTAGTTTTCACCATCACCAATACCATCTAAATCCAGTCACCGTCAACATCCCATCTCCATAGCCATTTCCACCAACATAGCCTCCACTTCATCAGTTTAATTATTTGCAAAAAAAAATTCCATCACGATTAGCGGCTTTGTAAGACTTTTAATCATTCGTCTTTTAGTAAATATTTATACAATGTCTATTGCTTGTGATTCAATAACTATGTGTGAGTAATCCCCTCAGGCTAAGGGCTGAGGCATATCCTCACAACCTCATGTACGCACACGAAGGGATCGTCCATTATTTAAGATAACTTTATTATACATTATTGTGCAACTATTTTTTGTCTCTTGTCTCTACCTCGATCAAGACTCACCGGTACCCGAGACTCCGGAGACTGGGACAAGGAGAGGTTAAGGGCAGAGGGGAGAGGATAACTATGATGAAAACTAGCGGCGATGGTTGAATCAGGTCCCCCCCCCCCCCCCCCCGAATGAGTGGTCCCATCCCAAACCTGCATAAACCATTCTATGATGGAGGAGAAGGTGCACTCGACAGACGAGAGGAGGGGAGAGGATGAGGAGGGAGTGGAATGAGTGTCACCATGCTATAGCGGGATTGTAATTTGATGTGTATTATTATACAAACGTATTTGTATTGGTTACTTAGCTAGGAGGAGTTTTCGGTCAGGACATCTCAGTGATTGTTACACCCACGGCCTCCACAACTATTCATTTTCAAGATCCACACATACCTGGATCCCTCACTAGAGCTTCCACATGATAATTAATTTATCAGATAATTTCATTTCTGGGGAATATTCATGAGAACATGTTGTTGTGAAAATTTCATATGTTCATACTTCTCGCAAATGAAGGGCCTAGTATGGACAAGAAGGGAGTGTTGAAGCATGATCAAGCATGGAGACTGAGACGGACTGAGATGAACGCACAATGAATGAGATGGAGCTTCAAATGAAGATTTCAAGACTTTGAAGCAACCATAATGATGCATGAAGACATGGATCAAATAAACAGGCTGACACTTAATTATTTCATCCATAGCCTTCAACAAATGTTATGCTAGTTAACTTTTGGGGCATAGACAGTTTTTTACAACATTTCGCTAAGTAAATCTACCTAGAGTTGGGCTAGCTGAATTTGCATTTCGCCCCTCCATAAATAGTGCTCCTAGAGCATCATTTAGACATGGGTTTGTTTAGTTAAAAGCTCACCATAGCTGCAACTTCATGTACTTGTCCAACGACTAAGCCAAGACCACTAACAAAACTACAACCATCATCTATACTTTATTTGTATTCGCAATATCCAGATTGCATATCATAGTTATTGTTGTGTTGTTTAATTGTGAACTAGTTTGTAGTTGGACCTTCAAAGTTGTCTTCACCCCAATCGACGAGTGTTCCTCATCGAGTGATCTCGGACACCCATAGTGATGTATCTTTGATTGTTGTTAGTGTATTCAAGATGTATGCATTCTTGTATCCCCAAAATTTCTAGTTTCTATGATTACATCTGCTTTCCACCAATTAAAATGCCTAAGTTAGTGCATACAAATATTTATGAATATCATATACATACCAATAATAACACAGCTCAAGGCATGTAATTTTCAAACCACAAAAGACTCAGGTCCACTTGATCATCACTCATATAGGAGTAAGAGGTCTCCAGGAAGGTTGTAACCTCAGGGTGGTGATCAAGCTCAAAGAAAATGTAATTATCAATCAGTGGAACATCAAACTCTGAGGTAGGGTCTTTCCTGAAAAGTTCAACAATGTGTGGGTCTTTACCCTTAGTGAAGTCACATTGTCCATTGAACTTCTCATCTACAGGATGGATGAGTTTCATTCCCATATACTCACAAGCAGAGCATCCACCTAATTACCAAGCAGACATCAAAAGGAAACAGTAATTAGCTTGGATGCAAGGCAAGAATGCATTGAGCAACAAAAGTTGTATCATAATATTCATATTTCGTATTGAATGGAGCATATAATACAAAAAATCCTTGGTATCTCAAATCCAATTGGAATAAAGCTGAAATAAACAATTTCTATACAGAATTAGATATTTCAGCAAAATGCGCTTGCCACACAATTAAATGGTTGATCTAAACAAAACACCATTCATGCTAAATGAGTAAATCTGTTGCAAATACTCAACTTTAGAAACTCTTAGTCTGGTCTAATGTGAAAGTTCAGTTGCTACTCGGGGCTATCATATAAACCGAACTAAAAAACTCCCTGTTTAACCCAAAATTAATTTCAGTGCAAGTGTGTAACCCAAAGTTAAGTGCTTTGCACGTTTAATTCATGTTTCCGCCCTACTCTCTTTTAGTATCAGAAATTCATTCAGTAAGATGAGATACTAAATAAAGAGGATCCGCACAAAAACTAGACGTTAGTTGCAAATGTTAATTTCAGATAATAATATCATGTCTAAAAACCCAGGCAAGTGTAATATGAGAATTCAGTCATATGTATGAACTAATGAAAAACAAGGAAAACTTGGCATACCAGCTCTTCCTGATAATGTCACAGGACAGCACAAGGTCACATCATCCACATCTTGAAGTGAAGCACGAACCTCAGCAAAAAAAACAGCTTAGGCTGATTAGGCTCGCTCTCGCGTGATGCCAAGAAGTTGACATGATAATAGCTATCAGGAACCAAAGTAACCAAACTTTTGCCGCATAGTAGATGAATCTGATAAAGTTCCTGAATAATGAAAATTAACCCATGTCAGAGATGCAGCAGATTGAAGGAAAACCAAAATATAAATCAGCCGTTAGGCAAACGGGAATCAGCAATATTACCCCAAACTGGAACGCGAGTTTCTTGAGCGCCATGTTTACTATACCAAGGCAAAACTCCTGATCCCTCTTGAAGGCATGCATCTTGATCCTTAACGCTCTATATGCTCCTTGGCTTAGGCTCGACGAGCTTGGTGGCGGCTGTGTGAGAGCTAAACTGGAAACAACCAGCTTGACGAATTCAAGCACTATAAGCGATGAATTGCTTTGCGGCCTCAGGTCAGTTAATCCAAAAGCTAATGGGTGACCATGAATTCCATGCTTTGCAAGAAAAGCGTCAGTAGGAGCACAGTTGGCAATGAAAAAAAATTGAGCCTCGCGAGCTGCGTCACTAGGGAGATGCGCTGCCAGAATGGCAGCCCTGAAGGCGTCGTCCATGCGGTTTGCGTGGGAAACACCTTCTCTGTCAACAAGCACGGCGGCATGGTGAAGGTTGTCATGGCTTCTGCAGTTCTGCTCAGGTAGGACACGGCCTCTTCAGCAGACAGGGTGGGCGCGTACGCCCTCATGAAGGCGACGAGGGCGTCGAGGGAGCGGCGAGCCAGGCGGAATATGGCCTTGCAGCTCAGCATCATGGGCTGAAGAACCTCCTGGCTGGAGGAAGCGGGGAAGACTGTATCGTGCCAGAGACAGTTGGCGAGGATGTTGCAGACGGGGTCGTGGAGGCCGTAGGCGTAGCCCGCGAGCAGCATGCCGCGCGCGTGGCGGCCGACGATCTCGCGGTCCATCATGGCGAGCGCCTGCAGGTGGTGCCGGTGAACGGTGTCCAGCAGCGCTGCCTCGAGCGGGCTCGGCTCCGCCCGGGGGTGACGCCTCGGCGGCCCCTCCGTGCCGGCGGCAGGGATCGGAGGACGGGGCACCTTCACGATGCGGCGGGGCTCGACGCACACCGGGCCAAGGGTCACATAGTCCATGGTTTCGGGGGTCACTCCATATTTCTTCGTCAAATCCTCCATCACACGGCGATTCGCCGCCGCGAGATCGGGCTGCATCGCTGACGGCGGAGGGCGTTTGGGGGGATCGAAACTTCTGTGAGAGAAAAAAGCGAGGATACTATCGACGGAAGAGGAGTCGGAGGGACAATTCGGTTGCGAGGACTCCTAATTTTCCAGCGCGATGTATTGCACAGATCACGATGTTCTTCTGTTCCTATATCGTCGGAGATAGTTCAAAGGGCCTATTGCTTGAATTAAGCATGAAGAAGATATCCATATCAATCTCAACATAAGATTAATGATATAGGACTTACATGTGCAATGCTTATGGCATATCTAGATGTGCTTTAGCAAAACTGTAGTTCAAAAGAGTATTGTTTTTCATGAAAATTTTATGTTGACGCGAAGATGGCAAATTTATGTTGACTAGCACATTCTTTTGGCAAAGAATTATAGATTTTGTCATATTCATCAATTAAACTTGTCACTCTCGACAAACATAATTTGCCTGATTAGAAACATGTTCGTGTACGTACACGTTCCGCACTGCACGTAGTTCCGATTGTGTTCGAAGTCGGATGGCTCAGCCCGTATACACAAAGAAAATAATAAATACCCAGGACACAAGGACAGCATATTCCTCATAAACAGAGAGGAAACAATCGATCGCGCCGCATCGACGGGAGAGACGAGATGAACCCTATCTGCCGCCGCCGCTCCGCGTTGCCGCCGCCGGCGAAGACGACCCCGACGGACGATGAAAACCTCCTCCCCGAGGTACTCATCCGTCTCCCTCCGCAGCCATCCTCTCTCCCCCGCGCCTCCCTCGTCTGCAAGCAGTGGCGCCACCTCATCGCCGATCCCCAATTCCTCCGCCGCTTCTGCGCCCACCACCGGGAGCCCCCATCATCGGCGTGTTCCTGGACTTCTACCGCGGAGACCTCTCCTTCAGGTCGGTCCTGGATCGCCCGGACCTCATCCTGCCCGAGCGCTTGTCCGTGCGGTTCGACGGCATCGAAGGCGGCGGCGTCGAGGGAAACGACGGCATCTGGTCCTTCCGCCGCTGCCGCCACGGTCGCGTGCTCTTCACCAGAGGGGACCACCTCGGCAAGGGCTGCCGCCACGTCCTGGTGTGGGATCCCGTCACAGGCGACCGCCGCTTCATAGGCAGTCCGCCGCAGTTGGATCACGACTGGAGCAAGTCACATGTGCAAGCGGATGTGCTCTGTGTTGCCGGCGACAAGGACCACGTACACGGCAGCTGCCACTCGAGCCCCTTCAATGTCGTCTTGGTGTGCGCCGACAAGCTGGCCGCGCGAGCCTGCGTCTACTCATCGGAGACCAACTCATGGGGCGATCTCATATCAACCGATGTTCCGTATCACACTATGTCTTGTGTTGGAAGTCGAAGCATCCTGGTTGGCAATTCCCTGCACTGGTTTATTTTTGGTACTCAGACTGGCATCCTTAAGCTTGATTTGGATACTCGGAGCCTAGCTGTTGTAGAGGTGCCACCGGATGCCCATTCTAGTCATCATGGCCTCTATCTGAGTACGCTGGGTGGCGGGCTTGGCTTCATCGTTGTGTCAGACGACTTCGTAGCTCAACTATGGGTGAGGACGACTGATTTTGATGGAGTTGCTGGATGGATGCCGGCACAAGCAATTGAGTTGAACAAGCTTCTTCCGCTGAGACCAGGCGAGTGGACAAATCTGCAAACGGTGTTGGGTGTCGCTGGAGATGAGAATGTGATATTTGTGTCAACAAGTGGAGGCGTCTTCATGGTCCATCTTGAGTCCTTGCAGTTTAAGAAGATTTTTGAAAGCAATCCTTTCGCCGAATGTACGACATCAACCATCCACCCATTCACAAGTTTTTTTACTGCAGGCAATAACATGAATGTACAAGGATAAGGCCTATAGTCTTTTCCAATACTTCTGGAGTACCTTCCGTGCTTTCGGTTACTGTAGCAATTTTGATACTCCAAATATCAATAGTTTGTTCGGCTGGTGATGAACTCGTAACAGAGTCTTTTTTAATATTTCTTTTGTTTAGTGAGCAGTACTAGACAGTGCGGCTGCTCGTCTATTGCAGTATGTGTAACCTGTACTCTGTACCAAGCTATGATGGAGATATTTTCACAAGATATATAACAGTTGGAAATTGGCAAGAACTAAATCAGTGACCAAATTGGCATACTTGAAAGCTTAAACTCTGCGGATCTTGATACTTGCAAGAACTTGATTTGATCTTTTGTTACGAAATGACGGCTCTTGTTCTTTTATCATGTTTTGAAGTGCCTCTCTTCTAGTGAAGGGAATATGTTTTAATCTTTGCTAAGGTCACTTTATTTAACTCTGGAGAACCATTGCCACTTCTGTTTTCCAGAGTTTATTAGCTCGGCTAAATTGTAATAACTTTTTATGATTTGTGGAGTAGAATGAGCTCACTTAAAAAAAGGGAGAGGAAACACTGAACCACACGAAATATATATTTGTTGTGTCAGATTTGTGTTAGCAGGCGACTTCAGATTATATGCTGCTACACATAACGGAGTACTGTATTATTTTTCTTATCAGTATCGTGGTTGTTTGATGTTTCTATGTAAATTGGGTGGGGGGAGGATGAAGAGGGAAACTGGGATAAAAGAGGAAACTTAAACTGGGGTGGGGAGGATGAAGAGGTAACAGTGGAATTGCAGTTCAAGTAAGCGTTAATTTTAATAAGTACTCCTAGCTAAGATGTCCAACCGCATAAGTTTACTTTATCTAGACATTTAGCAGACCAGTTTCCCAGGTTGCATTTTATCAGTTCTGTTAGCGCGCGAGCTGCATTGGTTCTATGGCGAGACGTGTTTGTGTTGCATTTGTCGTAAATGTTTGCTACTACCATCGTCGAGATTTGCTACATTATTAATGGTGATGCTAAACATGCTACGGCGGTGACCATATTTTTTGCTGCAACCGCAGTCATTTTTTGCTACAACCGGCGACATAATTTGTTACCACCATTCTTTTTGGCGGTGACCAGCGATGAAAATCAGAGAAAGCTGCAGCCGACTACGAGAAAGCTTCAAAACGCTTTTGAAAAAGCTTCAACTAGGGAACGGTGAGCTGACAATGGTGAGCAGCAACGACAGGAGCTGCTTTTTTGCTGCAACCGTTGTTCGTGTTTGCTACGTCCGTCAGGCGTTTTGCTGCGACCAGCAACTGAGGGAGGTACACTGCGAGCTCGTCCATGGAGCGTTGCAGCCGGCGACCGCCGCCACCGGAGCTGCGACCCATGGCATTTTTTGACTGCAACCTGCAAGCGCTCGGTGTTGCATGCGTGAAGCTGGCGAGAAACCAATGGGAGGCACCGACCATCAACGAGGGCGGCGACCGGCGGTGCTTCGAGGTTGGGCATTCGCTCATCCATGGAGAGTGCTAGCGGGGCCGCTGCTCCTGTTCTTCGTTGGCGGCTATGTCTTTGGAGAGAAAACGATAGGAGGAGCGCAGATCTAACGGCCGTATGTGCACGCATCGAACGCCTGGGCTGCGACCGGCCCAAATTTGGGCCGGCGCGCCGGCGCCTATCGCTCCCCTTTTAGAAAGGTTCACGTCTGGTTTTCCAGTTTTTTCCTCCCTCTTCTGTCTGTTTTCCTTTTGTTTTTCTATTTCTTTCACTTTATCTTTATCCAATTTTCCAGTTTTGTTTAAAAAAATCTCTTAAAATTATTCACGGTTGTTCTCTGAAACAATGAGCCCCCTCGTTGATTTCCATTACAAAGAAAGCAGAAAAACATAGAGAAAACGTAAATTAGAGAGAGAGTACCTACAGCTGCACTCAGATTGTCACAAAGTATTACAAGTGACAAGGGACAGAACATAAACTTAAAACATCCAGAACACACCCAAAGCAACAAAACCAAAGCCACAGGTGGAGGGCATCAGATCATTAACTCTCACAAAAGCAAAAAACTTTGGAGCTTCATATAACACCAATCCTTCTTCTCTAAGTTCCAGCCAAAGGCTCTTTGCATAAATTTCTTCAATAACTTTCTTGGCCAACATCACCCCTTGCTCAATTCTTCCTCTGTCTTGGTTTTCTGCAACGTATACCAAGCATTAAGATAAAAAGCAAAGCCTATACACCAATGAATCAGGATCATCAGGATATCTTTTATCAAAATGAAAGCAGAAGTGCTCCCTAGGTGGTGCATGTTTCAGATAAGTTCAACAATGGAGTGGCATGGACTAAAGGTTGTGGGAACTCCTTCAAGATGCTAAGGACAAAGGATTGGCTAAAGCTTCAAGCTCAAGACTCTTCATTTTACATTTTAGTGATCCAAGATCACATTGAGTCCATAGGAAAAGCCAATACTATCAAGGAGGGATGAGGTGTTGCTTAATGAGCCTTTTGCTTCATGTGCTTAATGATATGCTCCAAAATCCTCAGCTACTTTCCCACTTCCACAAATGACCTAAACCTTAAGCCAAACTCGGTCCTACCAATTCTTTCTAACCGGCGCCACCGAGTTTCACTTGTCATAAGCCACTGCCAAACCCTAGCATTTCGGTTCTACCGATAGGGATCTCAGTCTCACCGAGATGGGATTGCAAACTCTCTGTTTCCCTTTCGTAACTTTTCGGTCTCACCAAAAGAGCGAATCAGTCCCACCGAGATTGCAATGTAAACTCTATGTTTCCCTTTTGTAACTTTTTGGTCTCACCGAAAGAGCAAATCGGTCCCACCGAGTTTACCTGACCAACTCTCTGGTTAGCTTATTACCAAACTCGGTCTCACCGAGTTTGTGTAATCGGTCTCACCGAGATTACGTTATGCCCAAACCTCCTCTTCATTCGTGGAGAGAGCCATCAGAACACATACACAATTCCAACTCATATGTTCTGAGAGAGAACCACCTACTCATGTGTTGAGACCAAGATATTCCATTCCTACCATATGAATCTTGATCTCTAGCCTTCCCCAAGTTGCTTTCCACTCAAATCTTCTTTCCACAAAATCCAAATCCTATGAGAGAGACTTGAGTGTTGGGGAGACTATCATTTGAAGCACAAGAGCAAGGAGTTCATTACCTACACACCATTTGTTACTTCTTGGAGAGTGGTGTCTCCTAGATTGGCTAGGTATTACTTGGGAGCCTCCGACAAGATTGTGGAGTTGAACCAAGGAGTTTGTGAGGGCAAGGAGATCGCCTACTTCGTGAAGATCTACCGCTAGTGAGGCAAGTCCTTCGTGGGCGATGGCCATGGTGGGATAGATAAGGTTGCTTCTTCGTGGACCCTTCGTGGGTGGTTGCTTCTTCGTGGACCCTTCGTGGGTGGAGCCCTCCGTGGACTCGCGCAACCATTACCCTTCGTGGGTGGAGCCCTCCGTGGACTCGCGCAACCGTTACCCTTCGTGGGTTGAAGTCTCCATCAACGTGGATGTAGGATAGCACCACCTATCCAAACCACGGGAAAAACATCTGTGTCTCCAATTGCGTTTGAATTCTCCAAACCCTTCCCCTTACATTCTTGCAAGTTGCATGCTTTACATTCCGCTGCTCATATACTCTTTGCATGCTTGCTTGATATGTATTGTGTATGTTAAAATTGTGCCTAAAACTCTACTCAAACCAAAAAGTCCAAAAAATTGCAACTTTAGCACTAAGTGTCTAATCACCCCCCCTCTAGACACATCTACTTCTAGATCCTACAAGTGGTATCAGAGCTTTGGTCTCCATTGCCTTGGTTTAATCACCATTGGAGGAAGATGGATGTGTCTACCTTAGGGAGTCTTAGACATAGAGTGCCTATTCTTGATGGAGAGTATTTTCACGAGTGGAAAAATGAGATGCTTGTAATCTTCAATCAATATCATTTGAACAAGTATATTGCTAGTCCTTGTGCACCTCATATTGATCCTTTGCATCCTACCCTAGATGAAGATATTGACATGATTCGCAATCTTAGAACTATTGAGCTCATCATAAGAGGATTGCCCAAAAATTTGATTGCTAATTTGCCTACTCTTAATTGTGCCCATACTATATGGAAATTTCTTGAGGAACGATTTCCCGATCATTCCTTGAAAAATCTGGATGAAATTCTCCATAAATCTATTGCCTTGAGTAAGATGAACTCTAGTGATCCTAGTTTTGGTAATTGTCTATTTGAACTTACCAATCTTAAGCACGATAAAGGAGATGTTGGAATCATTAGTGATATCATATTCGAAGCTATAAGAATTCATAAAAGTGACCACTTTGATGATCATTTATCTAATGAATTACCCTCTCTAGGAAATGATGAGTCACAAGATCATGATGAACATGGATACTATGATGATGATGATGATGATAGTGACTTCGATCTTGATGATGCAATGAGACATTTTGGTCTTATGGCAAATCTTCGGGGATATGAATCAGGAGGAAAGGAATGGGTTCTTGATAGTGGATGTACTGATCATATGACCGGAGATGAAGAGATGTTTCGTGAGCTTGCTGAAAATGACGGCCCTCGAAAATATGTCACCTTTGGTGATAATTCAAAGGGTAAAGTGGTTGGCCTTGGTAAGGTGGCCATCTCACATGACAGTTCCATTTAAAATGTCATGCTCGTTGAATCTCTTGGCTACAACTTACTTTCAGTATCTAGACTTGCTGATTTCGGTTTGAATGTCCTATTTACTGAGGTAGATTGCCAAGTATTTCGTCGAGACAATCATAAAATGGTCTTTACCGGTATGCGTAGAGGTGATCTTTACATTGTCGTTTTCTCTAAAAAGGCACAACCTAAAATTTGCTTTATTGCTAAATCCTCAAAAGGTTGGTTGTGGCATGGCATGAGAAACCTTGACAAGCTTATTAAAGGAAATCATATCCTTGGAGTTAACGATGTCATATTTGATAAGGATAGACTTTGCAGTGCTTGTCAAGCAGGTAAACAGGTTGGAGGAAGGCATCCCGTGAAGAACATCATGACCACAAGGAGGCCACTCGAGCTACTTCATATGGATCTTTTTGGTCCCAACGCCTACAAGAGTCTCGGTGGAAATTCTTTTGGTCTAGTTATAGTTGATGATTTTTCAAGATTTACGTGGGTGTTCTTTCTTAATGACAAGTCGCAGGTCCAGAAGATCTTCAGAAACTTCGCTAGGAAGGCCCAAAATCAGTTTGACGTGAAGATCAAGAAGGTTCGGAGTGACAACTGAACGGAGTTCAAGAACGCAAATGTGGACACCTGTCTTGACGAAGAAGGGATTTCACATGAGTTCTCGGCTACGTACACACCTCAACAAAATGGAGTTGTTGAGAGGGAGAACCGGACGCTCATCGAAATGGCAAGAACGATGCTTGATGAATACAAGACGCCGAAGCACTTTTGGGCAGAAGCGGTTGAGACAGCTTGTCACGCAACAAATCGCTTATATCTTCACAAGCTACTCGGCAAGACGGCATACGAGCTTCTCACCGGTAACAGACCCCAAGTTGGATACTTTCGAGTATTCGGCTCAAAGTGCTACATTCTTGATAAGCATCATCGTTCAAAGTTTGCTCCTAAATCTCATGAAGGTTTTCTACTTGGTTATGGCTCAAACTCTCACACTTACCGTGTCTACAACAATTTCACCCGAAAGGTTGAAGAGACGGTAGATGTGAAGTTTGATGAATCTAATGGCTCACAAGTAGAGCAATTGCCAATTGATGTAGGAGACAAAGACCCTTCAGAAGCAATCCAAGACTTGTCCATTGGCAAAATTCGTCCAACGGAGGTGAAGGAGAGTACTTCATCCGTCTAAGTGGAAGCTTCTACTTCACGACAAGGTGAACCAAGAATCGACACGGAAGCATCCACAAGTGGTACAACCAAGATGAAGAAGACAAGGAAATGCATCAAGACGAACATCAACAACCTCTTTCTCCACCACGACAAGAGAATGACGACGTCAACAATGAAGAAGGCCAAGAAGAAGAACAAGATGAAGAAGATGTTCAACGAAGACCCAAGCAAAAGCTCTCACGAGTTTGAGCAAGAATTGCCAAAGATCATCCCGTCGAGCAAATCCTCAATGATATACAAACCGGGAGAATCACTCGCTCAAAAACTCGTTTAGCTAACTTTTGTGAAAACTATTCATTCATCTCTAGCATTGAACCTATGAAGGTTGAAGAAGCATTGGAAGATCCGAATTGGATAAACGCTATGCATGAAGAGCTACACAATTTTGAGAGAAACCAAGTTTGGACATTGGTTGAGAAGCCCGACAACAACCACAACATCATTGGTACCAAATGGGTGTTCCGCAACAAGCAAGATGAAGATGGACAAGTGGTTCGCAACAAAGCACGTCTCGTCGCCCAAGGGTACACACAAGTCGAAGGTATGGACTATGGTGAGACATATGCTCCCATTGCTAGACTTGAGTCCATTCGCATCTTACTTGCCTATGCTAATCACCATAATATCACCTTGTACCAAATGGACATTAAAAGTGCTTTTCTAAATGGTGAAATAGAGGAGGAAGTTTATGTCAAACAACCTCCCGGCTTTATCAATCCTAAGAAACCAAATCATGTTTACAAACTTCACAAAGCTTTTTATGGTCTTAAACAAGCTCCTAGAGCATGGTATAAATGCTTGACCAAGTTCCTTACTACAAGTGGTTTTGAAATTGGTAAAATTGATTCTACTCTTTTTACTAAAAGGGTTAATGGAGAACTATTTGTATGCCAAATTTATGTTGATGATATCATATTTGGTTCAACTAACCCTCTCTTTAGTGAAAAGTTTGGAAAGCTAATGTCAGAGAAGTTTGAGATGTCTATGATGAGTGAACTCAAATTCTTTCTCGGTTTGCAAATCAAGCAAACTAAGGAAGGTACATTTGTCTCTCAAACAAAGTACACCAAGGACTTATTCAAGAAGTTCAATATGCAAGAATGCAAAGGTATGTCTACACCCATGCCTACTAGTGGACATAATGATTTGACCAAAGATGGTGAACCGGTTGATCAAAAGGTTTATCGCTCTATGATTGGTTCATTGTTATACCTATGTGCTTCACGTCCCGATATTATGCTAAGTGTGTGCATGTGTGCACGATATCAAGCTGCTCCTAAAGAATGTCATCTTAAGGCTGTGAAAAGGATAGTGAGATATTTAATCCATACACCAAATTTTGGCATTTGGTATCCTAAGAGGTCTTCTTTTGATCTTGTTGGCTATTCCGACTCGGATTATGCCAGAGACAAGGTTGATAGAAAGTCCACTTCGGGTACTTGTCAATTTCTTGGTAGATCTCTTGTGTCTTGATCTTCCAAGAAACAAAACTCGGTATCCTTATCCACCGCTGAAGCGGAATACATTGCCGCTGGTTCATGTTGTGCTCAATTACTTTGGATGACCCAAACTCTTAAAGATTATGGGATTTATGTGAAACATGTTCCACTGCTTTGTGACAATGAAAGTGCTATCAAAATTGGTCATAATCCTGTACAACATTCTCGAACTAAGCATATTGAAGTTCGTCATCATTTCATTCGAGATCATGTTGCTAAGGGTGACATTAATCTTAAGCACGTTCGCACCGATAAGCAATTAGCGGATATATTTACTAAACCTCTTGATGAGAAAGTGTTTTGCAGGTTGAGAGGAGAATTGAACATCATTGATGCTTCGAACTTGGAGTAGAAACTCCATTGGATACATGCAAGACATGAGCTTATGACTAATCCATGATATATCTCTTATGATAACTATCTTATGTCTTGGATATATTTGCACCTTGCATGTTGTCTAACCCATGTAGGTGCTTGGTTGAATCTAATTCCATGAGATTGCGACTCACTCACATCTTGAGCAATCTCTACATCACCAAGACTGTACACAATGGTGGTTGAAGACAAGGAAGCACAAAACCATTCAAACATATCCTTTGACAAATTCTATGTTGAGCTTCATGATTGTCATTTTTGGATACACAAGTGCTCTTCCTTGCAAGAACTAACCCATGTAGGTAGATGAACTCAAACTCCAAGTGGTGCTCCCAACTCTTGATGAGCTACATCAACCTTGAGCACCCACACAAGTTCAACTACATGAGCAAGAACCACACCACCACCCAAGGTATGTTATTCCATCTTAGAGAAGCTTTACTCCAAGACATGAGTCAAAGCAACTCAACAAGATGTGAATACATCAAGATGCTTAAACGAAAAATGGTAACCCCATTTTGAGCTTAAACGACGAGTATGACCTATGATCAAGTATTCTCACTTGACTCCTAAGTCAATATACTCTAACATAGGTGACTATGTCACCGCCCAACTCTAGATGAAGTTCTCTTGTGTTCTTTCTTTGTGTTATTGCATTTGTCTCATGCATGTTTTTTTTCTTTCTCTTTTTCAAAATCAAAAAAAACTTCATCTAGATCTTTCAGTTTCTTCTCTTTTCTCTTTGTTTTTGTTCTGCATTTAATTCCTTGCAAATCCTTCAGGTAATTCATTGCAAATCTTTGTGAGATCCTACATGTCTAGTGAGCTGAGGTGACAAGTGTTTTTCTCTGTGTGAACTCGGTTTCACCGACCTGTAATTTTCTGTCCAACCGAATCCTTTCGGTGCCACCGAAACATACCACTCGGTGCCACCGACTTCGCAACAGGAAAAACAATTTGCCACTTGTTCTATATTTCTTCTGATCCAGCTCTACTCAATGAATCTTGTCCTCTTCAAGCATCACAGTTTTATCCATTTGCTTTGTGCTGAGTCTCAAGGATCAAACCTATACGACGGATTCCAGAAAGCCCTTCTTGGAAATTGATGTCAAAGGGGGAGAGAGAGATCACATCAAAGCTTGTAGGAGAGAGAGATCACATCAAGGGAGAGAAAAAGTCTCAAGGACCAAACCTATAAGAGAGAAAGTATTAAGGGGGAGAGAGAGACTTCCAGGGGGAGAGAATACTCAAGGATCCCAGATGCTTGATGTTCAAGAGGAGAGATGTCACATGCCTTTTTGGGGGAAAGACATGTATTTGCATTAAGTTCTATCCATTTGTATCTTTCAGCTCTGATTTTCTGTTCCCTATCTTCTCCCAATATCCCATGTCAGATTTAGGGGGAGCAAGACACCTAAGGGAAAGAAATCAGTCAAATTTATTGCATATCTTTATTCTTGGGGACATGTTGAATCCAATGTGGTACCTTGTACTCACTCTCTACATGTCATCCCAGTCTTGGTATTCTTGTGGTTTCTTTTGTTTGCTCTGGCTAGTGGATGTACCTGTGTTATCTAACGTTGTTTGTGCAGGTTCATTCCATCCTAAGCCAACTCAAGACCACAAGGTAAGTATATGCATCAAAATCATGAGTATGAGGAGTTCTTGCTTATGTACATACTGTTTGCAAGAAGGACTCATGAGCATGAAGGTATTTTCCTTGATAATATTTTGCTTTGATGCATATGGCCAAGATACATGTAACACATTGCCTACTCTGTCATGGTTATGCTCTCACATGCCTCTATATTTCATATTTACATGAGTGCATACATGTAGGGGGAGCCTATGCTTGTTACATGTCCTTCCAAAGCTTTACTTGCTGTTCTTTATATCTTTATCTAAAGCTTTGATGTATGTTGCCATCAATTACCAAAAAGGGGGAGATTGAAAGCACAAGTGCTCCCTAGGTGGTTTTGATAATTGATGACAACATATCTCTTGTTGGACTAACATTTCTATCTAGCATGTTTCAGATAAGTTCAACAATGGAGTGGCATGGACTAAAGGTTGTGAGAACTCCTTCAAGATGCTAAGGACAAAGGATTGGCTAAAGCTTCAAGCTCAAGACTCTTCATTTTACATTTTAGTGATCCAAGATCACATTGAGTCCATAGGAAAAGCCAATACTATCAAGGAGGGATGAGGTGTTGCTTAATGAGCCTCTTGCTTCATGTGCTTAATGATATGCTCCAAAATCCTCAGCTACTTTCCCACTTCCACAAATGACCTAAACCCTAAGCCAAACTCGGTCCTACCAATTCTTTCTATCCGGCGCCACCGAGTTTCACTTGTCATAAGCCACTGCCAAACCCTAGCATTTCGGTTCTACCGATAGGGATCTCGGTCTCACCGAGATGGGATTGCAAACTCTCTGTTTCCCTTTCGTAACTTTTCGGTCTCACCGAAAGAGCGAATCGGTCCCACCGAGATTGCAA
This sequence comes from Triticum aestivum, assembly GCF_018294505.1. Lineage (NCBI taxonomy): Eukaryota > Viridiplantae > Streptophyta > Magnoliopsida > Poales > Poaceae > Triticum > Triticum aestivum. Next base: position 368,455,084 of record NC_057794.1, read on the forward strand.
TGTAAACTCTATGTTTCCCTTTTGTAACTTTTCGGTCTCACCGAAAGAGCAAATCGTTCCCACCGAGTTTACCTGACCAACTCTCTGGTTAGCTTATTACCAAACTCGGTCTCACCGAGTTTGTGTAATCGGTCTCACCGATATTACGTTATGCCCAAACCCTAACCATATCGGTCCTACCGAGTTGCATGTCAGTCCCACCGAAAATCTCTAACGGTCACTAGGTTTACCTTTTCGGTCCGACCGAGTTTATTGATTCGGTCCCACCGAGATTGGAAAACTGTGTGTAATGGTTGGATTTTGTGTGGAGGCTATATATACCCCTCCACCTCCTCTTCATTCGTGGAGAGAGCCATCAGAACACATACACAATTCCAACTCATATGTTCTGAGAGAGAACCACCTACTCATGTGTTGAGACCAAGATATTCCATTCCTACCATATGAATCTTGATCTCTAGCCTTCCCCAAGTTGCTTTCCACTCAAATCTTCTTTCCACAAAATCCAAATCCTATGAGAGAGACTTGAGTGTTGGGGAGACTATCATTTGAAGCACAAGAGCAAGGAGTTCATTACCTACACACCATTTGTTACTTCTTGGAGAGTGGTGTCTCCTAGATTGGCTAGGTATTACTTGGGAGCCTCCGACAAGATTGTGGAGTTGAACCAAGGAGTTTGTGAGGGCAAGGAGATCGCCTACTTCGTGAAGATCTACCGCTAGTGAGGCAAGTCCTTCGTGGGCGATGGCCATGGTGGGATAGATAAGGTTGCTTCTTCGTGGACCCTTCGTGGGTGGTTGCTTCTTCGTGGACCCTTCGTGGGTGGAGCCCTCCGTGGACTCGCGCAACCATTACCCTTCGTGGGTGGAGCCCTCCGTGGACTCGCGCAACCATTACCCTTCGTGGGTTGAAGTCTCCATCAACGTGGATGTAGGATAGCACCACCTATCCGAACCACGGGAAAAACATCTGTGTCTCCAATTGCGTTTGAATTCTCCAAACCCTTCCCCTTATATTCTTGCAAGTTGCATGCTTTACATTCCGCTGCTCATATACTCTTTGCATGCTTGCTTGATATGTATTGTGTATGTTGAAATTGTGCCTAAAACTCCACTTAAACCAAAAAGGCCAAAAAATTGCAACTTTAGCACTAAGTGTCTAATCACCCCCCTCTAGACACATCTACTTCTAGATCCTACACAAAACAAGCTCTATTCCTGGCTTTCCAAATAGTCCAGCAGATAGTGATACTCCCACACAACACAACTTTCCTTTGACACCCAGGGAAGGGTTTAATCCAATTTCCCATTAGATCAGAAAGGTTAGCTAGAATACTTGGAAGACCAAAGGCACAAGCCACAACATGCCAAATCAGTTTAGCCACAACACATTCAAAAAATAAATGATCAATGCTTTTCTTAGCCCCACAAAAATGGCGTTCTTCATTTCCTGTCCATCCTCTTCTCACCAACTTATCTCCGGTTAAGATGTTGTTTTTAAGCATAAGCCAAAGAAAAAACCCTTGATCTTGTCAGGGATTTTAAGCTTCCATATGGATCTAAATCCAACCAGTCTTCCATCTTTCAACCAAAGATACAAATCTTTCACCACAAACTTGTTTCTTCCATTGAGAGACCAAGACACTTATCTCGACACTCACCAAATTCATGCTCAGCAACCAGATATCTCGCGTTCTCGCACTACTCAAGAGTCTCACCGTAAAGGATTCTTCTGAAAACAATCATATCCAAACCACTTCTCATCAAAAAACTGGAGAATAACATTCTTAGTAAAAGCCATATTATAAGCCTAAAAAAGCTCCCAGATAGAGATTTATCTCCTAGCCATTTATCTTCCCAAAACAAAGTTTTCGCCCCATTACCAATTACCCTTTTTCGCAGCTTGAAAGATATGATTAACATTGACCATACTTTGCTAGAAATGTGAACCACAAACCTCACACTTCCAACATGACAAAGGTTTCTTGGTAAGATAATTCTCGCTAAGCATCTCCTGCCACAAACCTTCATTATTGTCCAATTTCCATAACCATTTAGTTAGGAGGCATTGATTCATGACTTCCAATTCAAGAACTCCCAAATCACCACAACTTTTAGGCATGCATACAGCAGACCAGTTCACTAGATGATACTTTATCACATCCTTAGATTCCTGCCACACCATTCTAGCTCTACTGAAATCCTTGCTCTCCAGGACCCCAAAATTTTGGGAGACCCCTTTATCACATCCTTAGATTCCTGCCACACCATCCTAGCTCTACTGAAATCCTTGCTCTTCAAATTTGATAAGCTCCCCCTGGACCAACATGGCTTAAAAAATCTTGTTAAAATTTTTGGGGGATGATATCAAGATGGCTTAAAAAATTGTTTGATGCCTTTCATAGGCGGTCCATAATGGATCTCCTTCAAGACCCCTTTTTAAGCCATCTTGACATCATCCCCCAAAAATTGATAAAATTCAATAGGTGGTCCATTAGGACCAACATCTTTATTACGTTTCATCTCCAAAACAGCCTCCTTAATCTCCTCGAAATTGAATTCTTTGGTAAGGAAAGTTTTTTTCATCTTCAGACAACTATGCACTTCCAAATTTAATAAAGGTAACTTCAGGAGGCCCAAACAATTTTTTGTAGAACTCACTAATGTGTTCAACTAACTCATCATCTCACTTAATTTCTACCCCATCTTTGAGCAGGACGACAATATGATTTTTCTTCTTCCTGCTACTAGCTTTGATCTAAAACTATCTATTATTCTCATCACCTTCAAGTAATTCTTTTCACTAGCCCTCTACCTCCACTTCAACTCCTCATCCCTCAAAAACTTCTTTATGTTGGTATCTAAAATTAGCTTTAGTTCCTTCTCACCATGAGACAAAAAGGTGAATCCCACTCTTCCTATCCAACTCATCAAGCTTAGATAGAAGTTCTTTTTTCAGGATCTTGTAGAACCCTTCAACATTAATGTGCCATCCTTTTAAATGTCTCATTAATCTTCTAGCTCTCTCTTGCCATTTGTCAAGATCATGGATGCAATAGGTTAAAAAATGACCTAATAAAATTTTAAAAATATTTCCAAAAAATAAAAAAATGTATAATATTATTTTAAAAACCAAGTTTTACAAAAAAATATTTAGAGTTCTACAAAAATGTTAAAGAAAGTTTTTAAAGTATTCATGTGACTTAGAAATAGAATATTTAATGTTTACAAAAGTGTTAGAAAAAAATGAAGCTTTCAAATTTTATGATTTCTCTAGCCTTTTCTACTACTCCCTCCGTTCCTAAATATAAGACATTTTAGAGATTTAAATATGGACAACATACAGAGCAAGATGAGTGAATCTATAATCTAAAATATGTCTATATACATTCATATGTAGTCCGTATTGAAATGTCTAAAAGATCATATATTTAAAAACAGAGGGAGTACGATCATGTTTGTTTGAGAAAATTACTACAGGACGCAAAGGAAAATGGCTTGCTCCGCTACAGTACCTAGGGCCAGCTCCAGAGTGCAACTTGTTGGCTAGCTCACACACGTGGTCCTGGCCTAATAGCAGCGGCTATTTCCGCAACCGTCCCTAAACCTCGGGGATGCCTACTTAGCGCCTGCAGCGCCAGTTTGCTTCCCTGGCGTCACGCGCCTGGCTTTGTAGGTCGGCCCCAAAACAAGACGACACGCTCGTCCACAAATGTACTGGTTTTCATGGTCGCTGGGATCGGTTAGTATTCACCGGCTGCAGTTGAACGGCCCACCGTTGACCAGTCAATCCTTGACTTTGAAAGAAAAACAAGAAAACGCAAATATATGTTCGTGAGTTCAAAAAGGTTCATAGATTAAGAAAACGCAAATTAAATTAATTCACATATTTCAAACAAAAGCTCCACAGTTTGGCGAAAAAAGATCATGAATTGGAAATGTTCACGGTGGTTTTGCAAAATGTTTGAGGCTTTGAAAATTTAATTGATTTTCAAAAATGTTCACCAAGTTTAAGAAAAAGACCACAGATTTTAAAAAGTTCATCGATTTTGGAAATAAAAGTTCACGGATTGAGAATAGTTCATTGATTTTGAAAAAGTTCAAATGTTTTTTACAAAAATGTTTGTGGATTTGAAAAAAAATCATCAATTTTGAAAGAAATTTTATGGATTTAAAAAAAATCACACATTTTACCAAAAAGTTCAATAAAGAGATGCAAAATTGAAAACGATTCACAAATTTGAGAAAACAAATCATGAACTTGAAAAAAGGGTATTTGAACTTTAAAAAAGTTCATAAATTTGAAAAAATAATAAAACAAATCTAGGAGAAATAGAAGAAAATCCAGCTTAGAAAAGATCGGTCCAGAAGCTTCCGAAAACCAGCCTGGAAGCTTCCCAAAACTGGAGAGTATTCTCCTTCTTGTGCGTTCGATGGCCAGCCCATATATAGCAATTCCATTTGCAGGATAGCTCGGCGAAATCACTAGTTGAGGAGTACTCGTTGCAAAGATCACATCAACTCTTCAGATTGTGACAAGTGTCGCACATGCAACGCGCCACTTGTCTCAACCTAGAAATTTTTCCTTTTTTCGTAGATCCATTTATTCAAAACGTTTTATCTCTCTACCAGTGCATTCGAATTTCAAACCGTTTTCACCGTTGGATTCCTTGCGTTGAGATCTTCAAAACTAGATCCCATGTTGATAGGTTTTGACGAACTTTTTTTTCACGAAAAACCGGACGAAGAAACCGAACCGGGAGCACGGGTTTTTTCCCTTTCCGAAAGAGGCACGCCCGTGCCTCTCACGAAATCACAATCGCGCCTCTCGCGGAAGCAAAACCGTGACTCTCGCGGAAGGAAAAATAAAGAAAACACATTTTTTTTTGTTTCCGCGGAGGCATGACCATGACTCTCGCGAAAGCACACCCGTGCCTCTCGTGGAAGCAAAACCGTGACACTCGCGAAAGGATAAAAAAACAGAAAACACATTTTTTCCGTTTCCGAGAGGCACGGCTGTGACTCTCGCGAAAGCACAACCGTGCCTCTCGAGAAAGCAAAATCGTGACTCTCGTGAAAGGAAAAAAACATAAAACATGTTTTTTTCGTTTCCGAGAGGCATGGCCATGATTCTCGCAAAAGCACAACCGTGCCTCTCGCTGAAGCAAAATCGTGACTCTCACGAAAGGAAAAAAACAGAAAACATGTTTTTTCGTTTTCGAGAGGCACGGCCGTGACTCTCGCGAAAGCAAAACCGTGCCTCTCGCGAAAGCAAAACCGTGACTCTCGTGAAAGGAAAAAAACGTGTTTCTTCATGCAAAAAGATATTTTTTCGAAAAAAATTGGTCGAAAAGCTAAGGAAGACCGGTGGAAAACCAAAACGTCGAAAAAACCAGGAAAAAATCATTTAAATAGCCAAAAACGCATGCGAAAAAATAAAAAAAATAAAATCCAAAGGGAGCGCCCAGAGCGCGACACGTGACAAATGGCTATGAGCGTGACAAGTGGCACTGATCGTTGCGAGGCTCCCGAAGGAGTGCTCGTTAACTAGTGGCTCCCCGTAACAGGGGCTTACGGCGCCAAATAGGTGTTGGGCCAAGCCTGGCCGAAAAACTAACAAATCCTAGTTCATAAAGAAAACCAACTGTGGTTTTCTTTGATAGATCAGCAGAATTTCATTTAATTTATAAGGTGTTCAAGGATTTAAAATATTTTATTAAAAATTTGCATTTTTTAGACCTGGGTATTAAAAAAGTTCACTATTTTAAAAAATAATGAACATGAAAACATTTATGAATTTCTAAAACTAATTGTAAATTAAAAAACAATATGGAATTAAAAATGTCCTTTTATTGAATTCTTTTAGAGAATTTATAAAAAATATTTATGAATTCCTAAAATGTTCCGAAAATGTAATAAGTGAGTGCTATTTTAAGAATTCCAAGTCAAAAATGCCATGAATTGTTAGGGAATGTTCCCAATTAAAAAAATGCCCACGGATAAAAAATGAAAATAATAATGAAATAATAAGAAATGAAAGAATGAAAGAAAATCATTAAAGCCAGTGGAGAAAACACACGAATATGGAAAAAAAAGTCAAAGATGATCCTAGAACCTTTCCAAAAAAGCTAGGAAAAGAAAAGAAAGAAGCATGGGTCAACTCATATAGCGTCTGGGGCAGCTAATTTTTTTTAAATAATACATTTTTTATATTAAATTTCAGAAATATTACACCGTAATTATATTTTTTAAAAATATTACCCAATCGGCCTACTGCTGACCGATTGGATCCAGTCGGCCTGCTGCTGGCCGATTGGCCCCCAGTCGGCCCACTGCCGTCTGATTGGATCCAGTCGGCCCACTGCTGGCCGATTGACACCCAGTATGCTTCCTCTAGGCCGACAGGTGCATGCACCCATTTATCTGATAAATAAGTATTTGAAAAATGTTGAAGAAGTATTTGAAAAAAATGTTGATCATGCATATAAAAATGTTAATCAAGCATTAAAAAAATATTAAACAAGTATTTTAAAGATGTTGAACAAATATTTCAAAAATGTCAAATAGGTATTTGAAAAATATTAAAGAAGCATTTTTAAAAATGTTGATCATGTATATAAAAATGTTAATCAAGCATTTGCAAAAAATGTTGAACAAGTATTTTTAAAAATGTTGAAAAAGTATTTGAAAAATATTAATCATGTATATAAAATGTTGAACAAGTACTTGTAAAAGTGTTCAACAACTATTTGAAAAAATATTAATCATGTATATAAAAATATTGAACAAGTATTTGTAAAAATGTTGATCATGTATATAAAAATGTTGAACAAGTATTTAAAATATGTTGAACAAGTATTTAAAAAATGTTAAACAAGTATTTGAAAAAAAGTTTAACATCTGGAAGCTGGTGGGGTAGTTATTAGCCGCATTGGGGATCGATGTCTGGTCTCCATGGCAATCACCAAAGCAGCTAACCACCCCATTAGTTTCCAATTGCTGGTTAGAAAAGGGATCACGACCAACTAGAGATGACTGAGCGGGTCTTCTCCATTATTTCATTTTTTTTCTTTTCTTTCTATATTATTTTTTAAATACTTGTTCAAAAAATTAAATACTTGTTCAACATTTTTATATACATGATCAACATTTTTATTTACATGATCAATATTTTTTTAAATACTTGTTCAATATTTTTTTTTCAAATACTTGTTCAACATTTGTTGCAAATGCTTGATTAACATTTTTATATATACATGATCAACATTTTTTAAATACTTCTTCAACAATATTCACATACCTATTCGACGGTTTTCAAATATTTGTTCAACATTTTCAAATACTTGTGCAACATTTTTTAAAAATGCTTGATTAACATTTTTATATGCATGATCAACATTTTTTCAAATATTTCTTCAACATTTTTCAAATACCTATTCAACAAATAGATGGGTGCATGCACCTGTCGGCCGAGAGAAAGCAGACTGGGTGCCAATCAGCCAGCAGTGGGCCGACTGGGGCCAATCGGCCAGCAGTGGGCCGACTGGGGGCCTATCGGCCAGCAGTAGGCCGATTGGATCCAATCGGCCAGCAGTAGGCCAACTGGATAATATTTTTAAAAAATATAAATACGGCGTAATATTTCTGAAATTTAATATAAAAATTGTATTATTTAAAAAAATAGCTCTGGGGCACACGTTTGGTCGACACACGGAATATGATTCTCTGTCTGCCCAGGCACTCCTAGTAACTTGAACATATTGTCCCGTTTTAGTCCTAATGATTTTTATAGGGATTTGTAGCATTTTACATATGGCCTTTGTCCTTTCCCCCAAAAGTATAATGTCTAAGTTAGTACTGTTTGGTCAATTCCCTGAAAGCTTAGCTTGGTTTGATTAGTTTTTGTTCTTCAGGTTCATATTTTTTGTGCTCTCAATTTTGTATTACGACAATGAAGTAGTAGTTTGACAACCTTTTTTCAAGGTCGTGTCTCTGAGAGGTCATTGACTTATATAAGCAGGACTGTACGGTTGATGCTTGAGTAATATAAGTTTACCCACCAAAAAAAAGATCATTTGTCCGAGGCATAGTGTTGTGAGTTTCACCTACTGGGTGTTCCTTCAAGTGGCTTTTTAGAACTATGTGATTAGTCACGAATCAACTTGTGGTTGAATAGTTAGGTGAACGGTGGTATCTTTAGCTCATCAGAGTAAAATTCCGGTGCTCGCATTTATCCTAAATTTATTTCAAGAATTCCGACGATGCACGTTTAGTGGGAGGAGACGTTCCCGTCGACTACGAGGCGCCTAGGACGACTTCGTAAAATCTCAAAATGATATGCCGGCTCAGTCTCTTTGAGGTGCTCATAGGGGTAGGGTATGCGTCATAGAGATGAGTGTATGCGCGTAAATATTGAAGAAAATATGTCCTAGAGGCAATAATAAAGTTATTATTTATTTCCTTATATCATGATAAATGTTTATTATTCATGCTAGAATTGTATTAACCGGAAACATAATACATGTGTGAATACATAGACAAACAGAGTGTCACTAGTATGCCTCTACTTGACTAGCTCGTTAATCAAAGATGGTTATGTTTCCTAACCATGGACAAAGAGTTGTTATTTGATTAACGGGATCACATTATTAGTTGAATGATCTGATTGACATGACCCATTCCATTAGCTTAGCACCCGATCGTTTAGTATGTTGTTATTGCTTTCTTCATGACTTATACATGTTTCTATGACTATGAGATTATGCAACTCCCGTTTGCCAGAGGAACACTTTGTGTGCTACCAAACGTCACAACGTAACTGGGTGATTATAAAAGAGCTCTACAGGTGTCTCCAAAGGTACATGTTGGGTTGGCGTATTTCGAGATTAGGATTTGTCACTCCGATTGTCGGAGAGGTGTCTCTGGGCCCTCTCGGTAATGCACACCACTTAAGCCTTGCAAGCATTGCAACTAATGAGTTAGTTGCGGGATGATGTATTATAGAACGAGTAAAGAGACTTGCCGGTAACGAGATTGAACTAGGTATTGGATACCGACGATCGAATCTCGGGCAAGTAACATACCGATGACAAAGGGAACAACGTATGTTGTTATGCGGTCTGACCGATAAAGATCTTCGTAGAATATGTAGGAGCCAATATGGGCATCCAGGTCCCGCTATTGGTTATTGACCGGAGACGTGTCTCGGTCATGTCTACATTGTTCTCGAACCCGTAGGGTCCGCACGCTTAAGGTTTCGATGACAGTTATATTATGAGTTTATGAGTTTTGATGTACCGAAGGAGTTCGGAGTCCCAGATGAGATCGGGGACATGACGAGGAGTCTCGAAATGGTCGAGACGTAAAGACCGATATATTGGACGACTATATTCGGACATCGGAAAGGTTCCGAGTGATTCGGGTATTTTTCGGAGTACCGGGTAGTTACGGGAGAAGCAATGGGCCTTGATGGGCTTTAGTGGGAAGAGGAGAAAGGGCCAAGGGGCTGCTGCGCCCCCCCTCCCCTCTGGTCCGAATTGGACTAGGGAAAAGGGGGCCGGCCACCTCTCCTTCTCCTCCACTTCCTTCTCCCTTCCTCCCCTCTTGGTGGACTCCTACTAGAACTTGGAGTCCTAGTAGGACTCCACATCCTGGCTGCACCAATTGCCTTGGCCGGCCTCCTCCTCCTTCATCCTTTATATACTGAGGCAAGGGGCACCCCATAGACACAAGTTGATCCACGTGATCTTTTCCTTAGCCGTGTGCGGCGCCCCCAGCCACCATAGTCCTCGATGATATTGTAGCGGAGTTTAGGCGAAGCCCTGCTGCTGTAGTACATCAAGATCGTCACCACGCCGTCGTGCTGACTGAACTCTTCCCCGACACTTTGCTGGATCGGAGTCCGGGGATGTCGTCGAGCTGAACGTGTGCTAGAACTCGGAGGTGCCGTAGTTTCGGTGCTTGATCGGTCGGATCGTCAAGACGTACGACTACATCAACCAAACGCTTCCGTTGTCGATCTACTAGGTATGTAGATCACACTCCCCCCTCTCGTTGCTATGCGTCACATGATCTTGCGTGTGCGTAGGAATTTTTTTGAAATTACTACGTTCCCCAACAGTGGCATCTGAGCCTAGGTTTTATGTGTTGATGTTATATGCACGAGTAGAACACAAGTGAGTTGTGGGCGATATAAGTCATACTGCTTACCAGCATGTCATACTTTGGTTCGATGGTATTGTTGGATGAAGCGGCCCGAACCGACATTACGCGTACGCTTACGCGAGACCGGTTCTCCCGACGTGCTTTGTGTCGTGGTTCTAACTCTGACAGTGATGTAGGGGGGTATGTATGGAGAGGCTAGGTCTCAGCTATTGGGAAGTTGTAAACACACCAAGATGTACGAGTTCAGGCCCTTCGCGGAGGAAGTAACAACCCTACGTCTCGGTGCCCGGAGGCGGTCGATTGGATTACTGGCGTGTGAATAACAGGGGTGCGAACCCTTCATACTGAGGAGGGGGGTGGCTTATATAGAGTTTGCCGGCCCCCTCCTGCCCTTAGTAATGCAGGGTTTAAGGTACATTTAGGGTCGGGTGTTACTGGTAACGCCCCTAATAAAGTGCTATAATGACCATAAAGACTACTCAATAGCCGACCGTTTGCCTGCGGAGTGACTTTAGGTCTTCTGGCAGTCGAGTGGTTGGCTTCGTGGTTGAGTGATAGCTTCTTGGTCGAATGTCTTGAATCCATCGAGTGGGATACCTTCAAGTCGATTGAAAGGTGACTTCCTCTAGGGACGTCCTTGGGTAGGTCTCTTTGGACGGGTCCGTGCCCCTACCCTAGGTACGTAGCTTCATCATTAGCCCCCAAATGGATCGAGGTTTTGAGTGGGGAAAGAGTTGGGGAACTCCCCGACTGGCTCTTTGGGCTACGTGAGTGCCTCGCTTCGGGTCAATCGTCACGGATGACGTTGCCAACCTTTTTCAGTCGCCTTGATCCATTCCAGGCCTTTCATCGAGTGAATTTCTTTACTTGTGACATACCGAGCGCCGGCGCGGGCGGGGTCTTCTGTTTTGACGAGTTGTTCTGCGGCCCGCGAATGTCGCGGGATTCGGATTTTGGGAAGCGCGCGGGATGGGAGCGGCCGCAGTAATCGGAAGCGATAAAGCGGAGGCTCCTCGATCCTCGCGACGCCTTTTTCGCCACGTACTGCGCGCGCGTCTGCTGCGGGATTTGACTGGATAGCCTGGGCCTACCAGTCAGCCACTCACCTCCATTCTGCATTGGTCTTCTTTGAGTTGGTCGATTGACTTTCGTCTTGTCTATTGTTTTCCAGGCGACCACCGAGATGTACTCGACGCCCAATGGGGCTCAGGAGCCAACTGAGGAAGGGGAGGCGAGTGGAGGTGAGAGTGGGGACGACCAAGGCGAGTGGGAGTCCGACGGTGAAGGGGAGGGAGACGACAACATCGAATCCAGCGAAGAGGAGGAGGAGGAGGTCGAACCCCCTCGCCCAGAGGGGCGGTCCAAGCACACACACGACCCAGCGCGGGAACGTGGCAAGGCGACTGCTTCTGTTGGGCAGTCGTCGAAACGCCCTCGGACCTCTTCCCCTACGCCGACTGGAAAGGTTCCCAAGCACCCACGCACGACGCTGTCCAAGCCGCCCAAGGCTCTGCCCAAGATGAAGATAGCTGTCCCTACCATTTCCGGGTAATAATAAAACTTGCTTTCCTTCGTCGACCATGGACAGATCCTTGGTCGATTCATTGAGCCAACTGACTAGCTTTCGGTATTTGCAGCGCTGCTACTTCTGAGGTCTCCGCCAAGGACGACGACCAAGAGATGGAGGATGCTGTTACCTCCAACCCTGGTACGATTACTGACGTTCTGCCTTGAGTCGACTGATCATTTATTGCAACTTTGGTCGATTGAATGTTTCCTTTGTAGCCCCTCCTCATGTTATCGACCTCCCGGATGACGACGACGATGGTCCGTTGAGGGTGAGGAGGCATAAGAAGGCGTCGGCTGACAAGGCCCCCCACTCCGCTCCGGCGTCCGAGGCCGTAGCTCGGGATGGTGGTGACACCGCTCGGGCTTCTATGACCTTCGCCGTTCCTCTGGCGAGTGCGCGGCCCTCGTCGTCGACTGCGGATCCGTCTTTGCTTTTTGCCGCATACCCCATCCCTGAGGACCAAGCGGCTGCTGCCAAGGAGGCTATACGCCAGGCGGGGATCATGATGGAGCAAGTGAAGATGGCTCGGGAGGCCAGCCAAGCAGCCTATGACGCGAGTTTGGCTCTTCAGAGCAACGTCCAGGTAAGTCGACTTCAACACTTGTTCTGTTATGATATGCTGTTTGAAGAGTCTCTTTTCCAAAGATCTTTTGTATCTGTGTCTGTACACCCACTGGGTGTGTCTGCCAATCCTTGGACGAGTGGGGGCACGCTGAGTGCACCCACTGGGTGTAGTCCCCGAGACTACGGTGGACTGCTGGCAGTCGACTGTAGTCTTTACATTGTGTTGTTGTAGCTGTATTTCTTCACTCGGTTTGGTCGGGCCAGGTCGAGTGGAACTTTTTCTCTCTTTCTCTTTTTTTTGGTCAAACCAGTGGGGGCATGCTGAGTGCACCCACTGGGTGTAGTCCCCGAGACTACTGACGAATGTTTTTTGATTCGGCTGTGGTCTTAGAAACGTCATCATTGTCTCTTAGTTACTCGGAAGCAACTTATCTTGGACGTCTATCGACTGATTTTTCTTTTTACAGAAATCTTGCGAACTTGTAGCTCGCTATACTGAGTTGGAGAATCAGCAGATCCAGCTCAACCTTAGCTTGAAGCTTGCTCAGGAGAACTTGAAGAAGGCGCAAGAAGAAGCAAAAGGTATGGCTGGTGAGGTTCTCCATTCTTAACGGGTGACTTTTCTTTCTTGTCCATTCTTGATGTTGGTTCCACTCGACACGCCGCAGATAAACTGGAGGAAGCTCTGAAGAAGAAGGACCAAGATCTTGCAGAGGCACAGAAGGAGGCCTCGAGCAAAATGAAGCTCGCAGAAGAGAAACTGGCTTCGGTCGGAGCTCTTGAACAGGAGAACTCCAGACTGAAGACTGCTCTCGAGGCAGCTAATCGAGACGCCAGTCAACTGAAGAAAGAGAAGATGGTGTTGCACGACAAGGCGGGTGAGCTGTCAGGGAAGGTAAAAGATCTGGAGGCTTATCTCGGTGGACTCGCCAAGAAGCTGTTTGTCATGCTCGAAGGTAATTATTCCAACCCGGCTGTCTTGTAGTTGTCGAGCCTGCGTACGGCCACCGTCTTACCCTTGAATCGTGTTTGCAGAATTCTGCCAGAACTTTGAAGAGGAGACCAGTCGAGTGGAACCAGGCTTGGACCCTGTTAACTCTCTCGTGAAGGACAAGGCTGCAATGAACGTGCTCCGTCTGGAGCCTCGTACTGCCAGCGTCGTTGACTATCTGGCTCGGCTGAAAGTTGCGATGTCGCGGATCGACGCATCACTCTGGCCTGGGACGATGCTTCAAAACGACCTCGAGTCTCTGATGGCTCGACTTAACGAAGTCCCAGGTCGAGTGGCGGAATGGAAGAAATCTTCTGCTAGATGTGGTGCTGATGTCGCTCTGTCCCTGGTCCGCGTCCATTGCAAGGAGGCGCGAGAAGAAAAGCTGGCGGCCATCCAAGTTGCCAATACCAGGAAGCACAGTTTTCAAGACTTCATGGAGACCTTCATCACTGCTGCCACCCGTATTGCCGATGGGATCGACTTGGATGAGTTCGTCGCCCCTTCCAGTCCTCCTCCTGAGGAGTGAAAACTTTAAATTTACCTCGGAATGCCGAGTGGATTTGTAACCGTTTAAACTCTGCCTTAAATTTGCCTCGGGATGCCGAGTGGACTTGTAACAGTTAAACTCCGCCGAGCCGAGGGCTCGAGTACTTTGAGGTCTGGGACCTTTTAGGCTTTATCTGAACTTGATTTCTCATTGGATACCTTCATGGTTTGATTCATCGAGTGGAACTTGATCTTCACTCAGAATAACCTTGTATTTGCGGCGCAACTCCGAAGGCGAAGGTAGCAGTCGACTTGCGCCTCATCGTCCTTTGGGATCGGGTTGTGTCTGTACTTAGGCGAGCACTGGGCCGCAGCTAAGTCCCCAAGTGGGAGGTTTGCTCTCACTCGATAGGATTTTTAAATACTTAGGCGAGCGCTGGGCCACAGCTAAGCCCCCGAGTGGGAGGTTTGCTCTCCACTCGGTAGGATTTTCAAACTTAGGCGAGTGTCTGACCGCAGCTAAGTCTATTAGTGGGAGAACTTAGGCGAGTACTGGACTGCAGCTAAGCCCCCGAGTGGGAGGTTTGCTCTCCACTCGGTAGGATTTTTCAATACTTAGGCGAGCGCTGGGCCGCAGCTAAGCCCCCGAGTGGGAGGTTTGCTCTCCACTCGGTAGGATTTTCAAACTTAGGCGAGTGTCTGACCGCAGCTAAGTCTCTTAGTGGGAGAACTTAGGCGAGTACTGGACTGCAGCTAAGCCCCCGAGTGGGAGGTTTGCTCTCCACTCGGTAGGATTTTTCAAACTTAGGCGAGTGTCTGACCGCAGCTAAGTCTCTTAGTGGGAGAACTTAGGCGAGTACTGGACTGCAGCTAAGCCCCCGAGTGGGAGGTTTGCTCTCCACTCGGTAGGATTTTCTCAAACTTAGGCGAGTGTTTGACTGCAGCTAAGTCTCTTAGTGGGAGAACTTAGGCGAGTACTGGACTGCAGCTAAGCCCCCGAGTGGGAGGTTTGCTCTCCACTCAGTAGATTTTTTCAAACTTAGGCGAGTGTCTGACTGCAGCTAAGTCTCTTAGTGGGAGAACTTAGGCGAGTACTGGACTGCAGCTAAGCCCCCGAGTGGGAGGTTTGCTCTCCACTCGGTAGGATTTTTTCAAACTTAGGCGAGTGTCTGATCGCAACTAAGTCTATTACTGGGAGAACTTAGGAGAGTACTGGACTGCAGCTAAGCCCCCGAGTGGGAGGTTTGCTCTCCACTCGGTAGGATTTTTTCAAACTTAGGCAAGCACTGGGCTGCAGCTAAGCCCCCGAGTGGGAGGTTTGCTCTCCACTCGGTAGGATTTTTTCAAACTTAGGTGAAACGGATTCGCAGCTAAGTCACCCACTGGGGGATTTCATATGTAAACAAAAGTGACAGCAATTATTGGAACACTCTCGCCTTTGATAAAAATGAACTGCAGAAATTTTTCTTATTACATCTCTTCCAAGGGAGAACTCAAGTGTAAAAGGGGCGGAGTAGTTCTGCATTCCAAGCTCGTGGCTCGTCGATCTGGCGATCAACATTGTAGAGGTGATACGCTCCATTGTGAAGGACTCTGGTGACGATGAAGGGGCCTTCCCAAGTGTGAGCAAGCTTGTGCGGTTTCTGTTGATCCACTCGGAGGACCAAATCTCCTTCTTGGAAGGCTCGACTCTTCACATTCCGGGCGTGGAATCGATGCAAGTCTTGCTGATAAATGGTCGATCTGATCATGGCCATCTCCCTCTCTTCTTCTAAGAGGTCGACTGCGTCTTGCCGGGCTTGTTCTGCTTCATCTTCGGTGTAAAGTTCGACTCGGGGTGCGTTGTGAAGAAGATCGCTCGGCAGAACTGCTTCGGCTCCGTAAACCAGAAAGAATGGGGTTCTTCCAGTCGACCGGTTAGGGGTTGTTCTTAATCCCCATAGAACTGACGGAAGCTCGTCGACCCAGGCACCTGCCGCGTGCTTGAGATCACGCATCAGTCGAGGCTTTAGTCCTTTGAGAATCAGACCATTTGCTCTCTCAGCTTGTCCATTCGACTGGGGATGGGCGACCGATGCGTACTCGACTCGAGTGCCTTGAGAGGCGCAAAAAGCTCTGAACTTGTCCGAATCAAAGTTTGACCCATTGTCAGTGATGATGCTATGCTGGACTCCATATCTGAATGTTAGCCCTCTGACAAAACTGATAGCAGTGCAAGCATCAAGATTCTTGATGGGCTTAGCTTCAATCCATTTGGTGAATTTGTCGACTGCCACAAGCACATGAGTGAAACCGCTCCTGCCTGTTCTCAGTGGACCAACCATGTCTAGTCCCCAGACAGCAAAGGGCCAGACGAGTGGAATGGTCTTCAGGGCTGATGCAGGCTTGTGTGACATGTTGGAGTAGAACTGGCATCCTCCACACTTGTCGACTATCTCTTTTGCCATCTCATTTGCTCTTGGCCAGTAAAATCCTGCTCGGTATGCTTTAGCCACAATGGTCCGAGAGGACGCATGGTGACCACAGGTTCCCGAGTGGATATCATCAAGGATTATCTGACCCTCTTCTGGTGTTATGCACTTCTGACCGATTCCAGTCGCGCTCTCTCTAAACAACTGTCCTTTTATGACTGTGAAGGCCTTGGATTGGCGGACGATCCATCGAGCCTCTTCCACGTCCTCTGGGAGTTCTTTCCTTAGGATATACGTGATGTACAGTATCGTCTAGTCGGGAGTGATTGTCAAGACTTCCATGATTAGGTCGACCACAGCAGGAACTTCGACTTCAGTCGGATCTGTGGCACTTTTCGGCTGCGAGGCTTCTTCTGTAAAAGGATCCTCTTGGACTGACGGCGAGTGAATGTGTTCCAGGAACACGTTGCTGGGAATGGCTTCTCTCTTGGAGCCTATCTTTGCCAAATCGTCAGCTGCCTGATTTTTCAGTCGGGGGATGTGATGAAGCTCTAACCCCTCGAATTTCTTCTCTAGCTTTCTCACTGCATTGCAATATCCAGTCATTGCCGGACTTCTGACGTCCCACTCCTTCATCACTTGATTAACCACCAAATCTGAGTCGCCATAGACCATGAGGCGACGAACGCCAAGTGAAATGGCCATGCGCAACCCATACAAAAGTGCTTCATATTCTGCTTCATTATTGGAGGAATCGAAGTGAATCTGGAGAACATATCTGAGCTTATCTCCTCGGGGGGAGACTAGGACTACCCCAGCACCGGAACCATTCAGCATTTTAGACCCATCGAAGAACATGGTCCAGTGCTTCGAGTGAACTTGAGTCAGAAGTTGCTGTTCAATCCACTCGGCGATGAAATCTACGATTGCTTGGGACTTGATAGCCTTCTTTGCTTCAAACTTGATATCTAAGGGAAGGAGTTCAATCCCCCACTTGGCCACTCGACTAGTTGCATCTCTGTTGTGCAGAATCTCTGACAGTGGGGCGTCGCTGACGACTGTAATGGAGTGGTCAGAGAAGTAATGTGCAACCTTCTTGGTGGTCATATAAATCCCATATACAAGCTTCTGGTAGTGGGGGTATCTTTGTTTTGAAGGGGTCAAAACTTCAGACACATAATATACTGGGCGCTGAACTCTGAAGGCCTTTCCTTCTTCTTCCCGCTCGACCGTGAGTACTGTACTGACAACTTGTCCCGTGGCCGCAATGTATAGCAGCAGAGGCTCTTTGCTGATTGGGGCAGCAAGCACCGGCTGGGTGGAGAGCAGGGCTTTGAGCTCTGCAAACGCTGCGTCAGCTTCTGGAGTCCACTCGAACTTGTCAGACTTCTTCATTAGTCGGTAGAGAGGCAACGCCTTTTCACCGAGACGAGAAATGAATTGACTCAGAGCGGCCAAGCAACCCGTAAGCTTCTGGACGTCGTGTACACGCACAGGGCGCTTCATCCGGAGTATGGTGCCAACTTTCTCGGGATTGGCGTCGATTCCTCGTTCGGAAACGAGAAAACCGAGTAACTTTCCACCTGGAACTCCGAATGTGCACTTTGATGGATTGAGCTTGATATCATATCTTCTGAGGTTAGCAAAGGTTTCGGCAAGGTCAGTCGGTAGGTCGGAACCTTTCCGTGACTTAACCACAATATCATCCATGTATGCTTCTACGTTCCGACTGATCTGGGTGAGCAAACACTTCTGAATCATCCTCATGAACGTGGCTCCAACATTCTTGAGGCCGAAAGGCATGGTGACATAACAGAAGCACCCAAATGGGGTGATGAAAGTCGTTTTGATCTCGTCGGGTCCATACAGACGGATCTGATGGTACCCTGAATAAGCATCTAGAAAAGACAAACGCTCGCACCCCGCAGTCGAGTCCACTACCTGGTCGATGCGGGGGAGAGGGAAATGATCTTTCGGGCAGGCCTGATTGATGTGTTTAAAGTCAATGCACATGCGAAGTGACTTGTCCTTCTTGGGGACCATGACAACATTGGCGAGCCACTCGGAGTGGTAAATCTCTCGGATGAACTCCGCTGATAAGAGCCAAGCCACCTCCTCGCCAATAGCTTTCCTCTTATGGACGGCGGACCGTCGAAGATGTTCTTTCACAGGCTTGAACTTCGGGTCGACTCATAGACGGTGCTCAGCCAGCCCCCTGGGAACTCCAGGCATGTCAGAAGGCTTCCATGCGAAGACGTCCCAGTTCTCACGGAGGAACTGGATGAGCGCTTCTTCCTATTTGTAGTCGAGCGTCGTCGAGATGTGAGTCGGAGCAGCGTCGGGGTCGGTCGGGTGAATGTGAGCTGTCTTAGTTTCACCGGAGGACTGAAAAGCAGATTCTGGAGTAGGCTTCTTGGCTCGTAGCAATTCACTCGGGTCAGCAGTCTTCTGGTACTCTTGCAGCTCAACAACTGCCATCTGAGCATCAGCGATCTTTGAGCCTTTCTGAAAACACTCTTCTGCTTTCTTTCAGTTGCCTGTAACAGTGATTACACCTTTGGGGCCAGGCATCTTTAGTTTGAGGTACACGTAACATGGTCGAGCCATGAAGCGTGCGTAAGCTGGCCTGCCCAGAATGGCATGATAGGCACTTTGGAAGTCAACAACCTCGAATGTCAACTTTTCCTTGCGGTAATTCTTTGAATCACCGAAAACCACATCAAGAGCAATCTGGCCGAGTGACACGGCCTTCTTCCCAGGAATGACTCCGTGGAAGCTCATGTTACTGGTACTGAGTCTGGACATCGGAATGCCCATCCCTTTCAATGTTTCAGCATATAGTATGTTCAAGCCACTGCCACCATCCATCAGGACTTTGGTCAGTCGAGTGCCTTCGACAACTGGGTCGACCACCAAAGCTTGCCTCCCAGGGGTGGCAATGTGCGTAGGGTGATCGGACTGGTCGAATGTGATGGCAGTCTGCGACCACTTCAGATAACTGGGTGTCACCGGAGCAACCATGTTCACCTCACGGTTAATGACTTTCAGTCGACTTTTGCTTTCGACATCAGCAAAAATCATCAGGGTGGAATTGATTTGGGGGTATCCATTGTCGCTATCTTCCTTGTCCTCGACTCTGTCCGACTCTTTTTCCTTATCTTTGGGCTGTTTGCCTTGAAACTGCTGGATTAGGAGCCGGCACTGTCGAGTGGTATGTTTTGGGTAAATAAAATTACCCTCTTCATCTTTCTTGGTGTGGATGTGACATGGCAGATCCAAAACATCGTTTCCATCCTGATCCTTGACTTTATTGGGCTTCCAGGTGCCCTTGGGTTTTCCCTTGAAGTTTCCCTGGGCTACGGCCAGGGCCTCCCCAGGAGCGGCTGGCTCGGCCTTCCGCTTCTATTTCCGACTGGAGTTTCCTCCGGTTTCTTGGGCGACTGCCTTGTGCTTGCCACTCCGGAGTCGGTCCTCGTCTTCACCATTAGCGTACTTGGTGGCGATCTCCATCATCCGATTCAGAGACATCTCTCCAGTTCGACCGAACTTCAGATTCAACTCTCTGTATTTAACGCCTTCCTTGAAGGCACAAACTGCTTGATGGTCTGGCACATTCTCAACCGAGTGATGCAGTGTGATCCACCTCTGGATGTATTCCCTCAGAGTTTCATTCGGCTTCTACATGCAAGACCGCAACTCTGTAAGGCCTGTAGGTCGCTTGCATGTTCCTTCAAAGGTTGTGACAAACACTCGGGAGAGGTCCTCCCAAGTGTAGATGCTGCTGGGTGCCAACTGATTCAGCCACGCTCTGGCTGAGCCCTCTAACATGAGAGGCAAATGCTTCATGGCCACCTCATCATTGCCACCGCCGATCTGTACAGCCACTTGGTAATCTTCGAGCCAAGTGTCAGGCTTAGATTCGCCGGTGAACTTGCTGACCCCAGTCGCTAGCCTGAAGTTGGGAGGAATCACTGCGGCTCTGATGGCTCGACTGAAACACTCTGGCCCTGAAGCACGTGCTCTGCTGCTGGCAGGCGCATCTCTGTTGTGGCCCTCTCGATGAGCTCTGTTCCTGTCAACCAAAGCTTGAACGAGGATGGATCTCGCATCAAAGCCTGGGTCTCTAGGGTCGACTGGAATCCTCTGCCCAACACTATGAGGGCGTCTGTCATCTTGCCGTCGAGGCGCATATGACCCACTCCTCGGGGGAGGGGTTGGCACTCGACATCGATCATCACGGTCGAATCGGTGATCATACTACTCATTCCTCCTGTACTGATCATGCCGGTCACCACGTCCCTCACGCCTCAGGGGCGATCTCGGGCTGTGAGCCGACTCGACTGTATCTGTTGTGATGGATCGACTGTGGATCCTGTTCCGCGATTGAGAGACAGCGGAATTCTGGTTTCCCGCCGCCCGGAGCAGCGCTCTGATCTACAACAAGCCCCTGCCCACCTCCGACTGGGAGGGCTGAATTGATTCTGCTATACGGGCCGCAGCGGCCAAATTTTGAACCGGGGTTTGGTATACCTGCGGCGGCGGGAAGAGCTGACGCCGACTGGACTCGGGAGCTTGCTGATGTCGACTGGACTCGGGAGGCCGCTGACGCGCTTGCTCGTCGAGTATCCGCTGGAGATTCTCCAGTCGAGTGCGCTCGGCCAGGTTAGCCAAGCGCGCGTCCTCCAAGGCCCGGGCCTCGGGGGTTTCTCCGACAATAGGAGTGTGGAGCGTGTCCATGTTCCAACGGCGAAGCTCCTCTCGCTACAATGAGGTGAGAGGTTCGGGGAGATACTCATCGTGAGGATGCGACGGGTCACCCCCACCCGCGCCTCCATCAGCGCGAGGGAAACTAGGAGGACTGTACGTCCCATCGACCGCCAGAACCTCAGCCGCTGGGTCGCTGCTGCCGCACTCGGATGCGGTCTCCGCGGAGCCAGTTGACAGGCCGAACAGGCCGTAGAGGGATTCGTCGGGCTCGATTGCCGCGACTTGCGGGGTGGCCGACTGGCGAGCCACGGCATGCCTCACCCACCTCTGAAGTCTCGACCGACCGGAGCGCTTACGCCGGTGGGAGACAGAGCGAGGAGACGATACGGGGGCCGACCGATATTGGGTCGACGGCTGCCGCAGGAGGACGCCACGAACGCATGCGCGGAAATGCGTCATGCCACGGATGGGGAGCGCGTCGATGTCGAGTGGTGCCTCCTGGAGCCAGGCGGAGTCGTCGGCGATGAACGTGAGCGCGCCGAGACGGATCTCGCGGCCCTCCACCAAAACTCCGCACGAAACCGTGATCAAAGGGATCGAAAAAATCGCAACTTCTCCAATTAGGCGCTAAGATTCCTGCCCCATGGTGGGCGCCAACTGTCATGGTTCTAACTCTGACAGTGATGTAGGGGGGTATGTATGGAGAGGCTAGGTCTCAGCTATTGGGAAGTTGTAAACACACCAAGATGTACGAGTTCAGGCCCTTCGCGGAGGAAGTAACAGCCCTATGTCTTGGTGCCCGGAGGCGGTCGATTGGATTACTGGCGTGTGAATAACAGGGGTGCGAACCCTTCATACTGAGGAGGGGGTGGCTTATATAGAGTTCGCCGGCCCCCTCCTGCCCTTAGTAATGCAGGGTTTAAGGTACATTTAGGGTCGGGCGTTACTGGTAACGCCCCTCATAAAGTGCTATAATGACCATAAAGACTACTCAATAGCCGACCGTTTGCCTGCGGAGTGACTTTAGGTCTTCTGGCAGTCGAGTGGTTGGCTTCGTGGTCGAGTGATAGCTTCTTGGTCGAATGTCTTGAATCCGTCGAGTGGGATACCTTCAAGTCGATTGAAAGGTGACTTCCTCTAGGGACGTCCTTGGGCAGGTCTCTTTGGACGGGTCCGTGCCCCTACCCTAGGTACGTAGCTTCATCACTTTGCACATAGGTGGCTTGCGGGTGACAGTTTCTCCAACTTTAGTTGAACCGAGTGTGGCTACGCCCGGTCCTTGCGAAGGTTAAAACAGCACCAACTTGATAAACTATCTTTGTGGTTTTTGATGCGTAGGTAAGAACGGTTCTTGCTAAGCCCGTAGCAGCCACGTAAAACTTGCAACAACAAAGTAGAGGATGTCTAACTTGTTTTTGAAGGGCATGTTGTGATGTGATATGGTTAAGACGTGATGAGATATAAGTTGTTGTATGAGATGATCATGTTTTTTTGAAGTTATCGGCAACTGGCAAAATCCTTATGGTTGTCTCTCTATTGCATATGATGCAAGCACCCAATAACCGCTTTACTTTATTGCTATGCGATAGCAATAGTTGCAAGAGCAATTGTTGGCGAGACGACCACGTGACGACACATTGATATAGATCAAGATGATGGAGATCATGGTGTCATGCCGGTGACGATAGAGATCATAACAGTACTTTGGAGATGGAAATCAAAGGCGCAAGATGATGATGGCCATATCATGTCACATATTTTGATTGCATATGATGTTTATCTTTTATACATCTTATTTTGCTTAGTTTGACGGTAGCATTTTAAGATGATCTCTCACTAATTATCAAGAAGTGTTCTCCCTAAGTATGCACCATTGCGAAAGTTCTTCGTGCTGAGACACCACGTGATGATCGGGTGTGATAGGCTCTACGTTCAAATACAACGGGTGCAAAACAGTTGCACACGCGGAATACTCAGGTTATACTTGACGAGCCAAGCATATACAGATATGGCCTCGGAACACGGAGACCGAAAGGTCGAGCGTGAATCATATAGTAGATATGATCAACATAGTGATGTTCACCAATGAAACTACTCCATCTCACGTGATGATCGGACATGGTTTAGTTGATTTGGATCACGTAATCACTTAGAGGATTAGAGGGATGTCTATCTAAGTGGGAGTTCTTAAGTAATATGATTAAGTAAACTTAAATTTATCATGAACTTAGTCCTGGTAGTATTTTGCAAATTATGTTGTAGATCAATAGCTCACGTTGTTGCTTCCCTGTGTTTATTTTGATATGTTCCTAGAGAAAATTGTGTTGAAAGATGTTAGTAGCAATGATGCGGATTGGATCCGTGATCTGAGGTTTATCCTCATTGCTGCACAGAAGAATTATGTCCTTGATGCACCACTAGGTGACTGACCTATTGCAGGAGCAGATGCAGACGTTATGAACGTTTGGCTAGCTCAATATGATGACTACTTGATAGTTTAGTGCACCATGCTTAATGGCTTAGAATCGGGACTTCAAAGACGTTTTGAATGTCATGGAGCATATGAGATGTTCCAGGAGTTGAAGTTAATATTTCAAGCAAATACCCGAGTTGAGAGATATGAAGTCTCCAACAAGTTCTATAGCTAAAAGATGGAGAAGAATTGCTCAACTAGTGAGCATGTGCCCAGATTGTCTGAGTACTACAATCACTTGAATCAAGTGGGAGTTAATCTTCCAGATAAGATAGTGATTGACAGAATTCTCTAGTCACCATCACCAAGTTAGTAGAACTTCGTGATGAACTATGATATGCAAGGGATAACGGAAACGATTCCCAAGCTCTTCGTAATGCAGAAATTGACGAAGGTAGAAATCGAGAAAAACATCAAGTGTTGATGGTAGACAAGACCACTGGTTTCAAAAAAAGGGCAGAGGGAAGAAGGGGAGCTTCAAGAAAAACAACAAGCAAGTTGCTGCTCAAGTGAAGAAGCCCAAGTCTGGTCTTAAGCCTGAGACTAAGTGTTTCTACTACAAAGGGACTGGTCACTGGAAGCGGAACTACCCCAAGTGATTGGCAGATAAGAAGGATGGCAAAGTGAACATAAGTATATTTGATATACATGTTATTGATGTGTACTTTACTAGTGTTTATAGCAACCCCTCAGTATTTGATACTAGTTCAGTTGCTAAGATTAGTAACTCGAAACGGGAGTTGCAGAATAAACAGAGACTAGTTAAGGGTGAAGTGACGATGTGTGTTGGAAGTGGTTCCATGATTGATATGATCATCGTCGCACACTCCCTATACTTTTGGGATTAGTGTTGAACCTGAATAAGTGTTATTTGGTGTTTGCGTTAAGCATGAATATGATTTGATCATGTTTATTGTAATACGATTATTCATTTAAGTAAGAGAATAAATTGTTGTTCTGTTTACATGAATAAAACCTTATATGGTTACACACCCAATAAAAATAATTCGTTGGATCTCGATCGTAGTGATACACATAATCATAATATTGAAACCAAAAGATGCAAAGTTAATAATGATAGTGCAACTTATTTGTGGCACTACCATTTAGGTCATATTGGTGTAAAGCGCATGAAGAAACTCCATGCTGATGGGCTTTTGAAATCACTTGATTATGAATCAGTTGATGCTTGCGAACCATGCCTCATGGGCAAGATGACTAAGACTCTGTTCTTCGGAACAATGGAGCGAGCAACAGATTTGTTGGAAATCATACGTACTGATGTATGTGGTCCGATAAATATTGAGGCTCGCGACAAGTATCATTATTTTCTGATCTTCACAGATGATTTGAGCAGATATGAGTATATCTACTTGATGAAACATAAATCTGAAACATTTGAAAAGTTCAAAGAATTTCAGAGTGAAGTGAAAAATCATCGTAACAAGAAAATAAAGTTTCTACGATCTGATCATAGAGAAGAGTATTTGAGTTACGAGTTTGGCCTTCAATTAAAACAATGTGAAATAGTTTCACTACTCACGCCACCTGGAACACCACAGCATAATGGTGTGTCCGAACATCATAACCGTACTTTATTAGATATGGTGCGATCTATGATGTCTCTTACCGATCTACCACTATCATTTTGGGGTTATGCATTAAAGATAGCTGCATTCATGTTTAAAAGGGCACCATCTAAGTCCGTTGAGACGACACAATCTGAACTGTGGTTTGGCAAGAAACCAAAGTTGTCGTTTCTTAAGTTTGGGATTGTGATGCTTATATGAAAAAGTTTCATCCTGATAAGCTCAAACCCAAATCGGAGAAATATGTCTTCATAGGATACCCAAAGGAGACTATTGGGTACACCTTCTATCACAGATCCGAAGGCAAGACATTCGTTGCTAAGAATGGATCCTTTCCAGAGAAGGAGTTTCTCTCGAAAGAAGTGAGTGGGAGGAAAGTAGAACTTGATAAGGTAATTGTACCATCTCCCTTATTGGAAAGTAGTTCATCACAGAAATCTGTTCTTGTGACTACTACACCAATTAGTGAGGAAGCTAATGATGATGATCATGTAACTTCAGATCAAGTTACTGCCGAATCTCGCAGGTAAATCAGAGTGAGATCTGCACCAGAGTGGTACGGTAATCCTGTTCTGGAAGTCATGTTACTAGACCATGACGAACTTGCGAACTATGAAGAAGCGATGGTGATCCCAGATTCCGCAAAATGGCTTGAGGCCATGAAATCTGAGATGAGATCCATGTATGAGAACAAAGTATGGACTTTGGTTGACTTGCCAGATGATCGGCAAGCCATAGAAAATAAATGGATCTTCAAGAGGAAGACGGACGCTGATAGTAGTGTTACTATCTATAAAGCTAGAATTGTCGCAAAAGGTTTTCGACAAAGTTCAAGGTGTTGACTACGATGAGATTATCTCACTCGTATCGATGCTTAAAAGTCTGTCCAAATCATGTTAGCAATTGCCGCATTTTATGAAATCTGGCAAATGGATAACAAAACTGCAATCCTTAATGGATTTCTTAAAGTAAGAGTTGTATATGATGCAACCAGAAGGTTTTGTCAATCCTAAAGGTGCTAACAAAATAAGCAAGCTCCAGCGATCCATCTATGGACTGGTGCAAGCATCTCGGAGTTGGAATATACGCTTTGATAAGATGATCAAAGCATATAGTTTTGTACAGACTTACGGTGAAGCCTGTATTTACAAGAAAGTGAGTGGGAGCACTACAACATTTCTGATAAGTATATGTGAATGACATATTGTTGATCGGAAATAATGTAGAATTATTCTGCAAAGCATAAAGGAGTGTTTGGAAGGAATTATTCAAAGAAAGAATTCGGTAAAGCTGCTTACATATTGAGCTTCAAGATCTATAGAGATAGATCAAGACGCTTGATAAGTTTTTTCAATGAGTACATACCTTGACAAGATTTTGAAGTAGTTCAAAATGGAGCAGTCAAAGAAAGAGTTCTTGCCTGTATTACAAGGTGTGAAGTTGAGTAAGACTCAAAGCCCGACCACGGCAGAAGATAGAAAGAGAATGAAAGTCATTCCCTATGCCTTGTCCATAGGTTCTATAAAGTATGTCATGCTGTGTACCAGATCTATTGTATACCCTGCACTGATTTGGCAAGGGAGTACAATAGTGATCTAGGAGTAGATCACTGGATAGCGGTCAGAATTATCCTTAGTGAAATAAGGATATGTTTCTCGATTATGGACGTGACAAAAAGGTTCATCGTAAAGGGTTACGTCGATGCAAGTTTTTGACACTGATCCAGATGATTCTAAGTCTCAATCTGGATACATATTGAAAGTGGGAGCAATTAGCTAGAGTAGCTCCGTGCAGAGCATTGTAAACATAGAATTTTGCAAAACACATGCGGATCTGAATATGGCAGACCCGTTGACTAAACTTCTCTCACAAGCAAAACATGATCACTTTTTGGGTCTTAATCACGTAGCGATGTGAACTAGATTATTGGATCTAGTAAACCCTTTGGGTGTTAGTCACATGGAGATGTGAACCAATCACATAAAGATGTGAACTATTGGTGTTAATCACATAGCGATGTGAACTAGATTATTGACTCTAGTGCAAGTGGGAGACTGAAGGAAATATGCCCTAGAGGCAATAATAAAGTTATTATTTACTTCCTTATATCATGATAAATGTTTATTATTCATGCTAGAATTGTATTAACCAGAAACATAATACATGTGTGAATACATAGACAAACAGAGTGTCACTAGTATGCCTCTACTTGACTAGCTCGTTAATCAAAGATGGTTATGTTTCCTAACCATGGACAAAGAGTTGTTATTTGATTAACGGGATCACATCATTAGTTGAATGATCTGATTGACATGACCCATTCCATTAGCTTAGCACCCGATCGTTTAGTATGTTGCTATTGCTTTCTTCATGACTTATACATGTTCCTATGAATATGAGATTATGCAACTCCCGTTTGCCAGAGGAACACTTTGTGTGCTACCAAACGTCACAACGTAACTGGGTGATTATAAAGGTGCTCTACAGGTGTCTCCAAAGGTACATGTTGGGTTGACGTATTTCGAGATTAGGATTTGTCACTCTGATTGTTGGAGAGGTATCTCTGGGCCCTCTCGGTAATGCACATCACTTAAGCCTTGCAAGCATTGCAACTAATGAGTTAGTTGCGGGATGATGTATTACAAAACGAGTAAAGAGACTTGCCGGTAACGAGATTGAACTAGGTATTGGATACCGATGATCGAATCTCGGGCAAGTAACATACCAATGACAAAGGGAACAACGTATGTTGTTATGCGGTCTGACCGATAAAGATCTTCGTAGAATATGTAGGAGCCAATATGGGCATCCAGGTCCCGCTATTGGTTATTGACCGGAGACGTGTCTCGGTCATGTCTACATTGTTCTCGAACCCGTAGGGTCCGCACGCTTAAGGTTCCGATGACAGTTATATTATGAGTTTATGAGTTTTGATGTACCGAAGGAGTTTGGAGTCCCGGATGAGATCGGGGACATGACGAGGAGTCTCGAAATGGTCGAGACGTAAAGATCGATATATTGGACGACTATATTCAGACATCGGAAAGGTTCCGAGTGATTTGGGTATTTTTCGGAGTACCGGGTAGTTACGGGAGAAGCAATGGGCCTTAATGGGCTTTAGTGGGAAGAGGAGAAAGGGCCAAGGGGCTGCTGCGCCCCCCCTCCCCTCTGGTCCGAATTGGACTAGGGAAAAGGGGGCCGGCCACCTCTCCTTCTCCTCCACTTTCTTCTCCCTTCCTCCCCTCTTGGTGGACTCCTACTAGGACTTGGAGTCCTAGTAGGACTCCACATCCTGGCCGCACCAATTGCCTTGGCCGGCCTCCTCCTCCTCCATCCTTTATATACTGAGGCAAGGGGCACCCCATAGACACAAGTTGATCCACGTGATCTTTTCCTTAGCCGTGTGCGGCGCCCCCAGCCACCATAGTCCTCGATGATATTGTAGCGGAGTTTAGGCGAAGCCCTGCTGCTGTAGTACATCAAGATCGTCACCACGCCGTCGTGCTGACTGAACTCTTCCCCGACACTTTGCTGGATCGGAGTCCGGGGATCGTCATCGAGCTGAACGTGTGGTAGAACTCGGAGGTGCCGTAGTTTCGGTGCTTGATCGGTCGGATCGTCAAGACGTACGACTACATCAACCAAACGCTTCCGTTGTCGATCTACTAGGTATGTAGATCACACTCCCCCCCTCTCGTTGCTATGCGTCACATGATTTTGCGTGTGCGTAGGAATTTTTTTGAAATTACTACGTTCCCCAACAAATATATGATCGCTTGTGTCTGTATTTTCTTTGTGTTAAAAAACTATGTGATTAGTTTTTATTATACATGTTTGGTCTTCTGTATTTTTTAGATAGCTAACCGCTTATTCCTAACGGTATGTTTGCTCTTCTGTATCTCTATAATGAATACTTAAAAAAACGAGATGCAAAAGGTAAATCTAGACGTATGTAGTGTTTAAGCAAGCAAATCTTTATTTACGTTTGGTCCATTTGTTAGATTTGTTATTTGTAATTTATAATATCTAAATAGTTTATCCCCACTATCTTATTTCTTTTGACATGCAGCATATCCACATCATCAAATAGACCTCAAATGATTTTGTACTCAATTCTATATCACCTATTCTTATTTTCCTATGCTCTAATCCATTTATTTTCATGACAGACCTCTGTTGCTAACATTGGGCCGTATATCCGCATGACTCTCGGTCTTTTGGAATTGACGCAGGCATTCAAAAAGACATGAATTGATTGTGGGAATTCAACAAGAGATGACTGATCGTTTCAT
This sequence comes from Triticum aestivum, assembly GCF_018294505.1. Taxonomy (NCBI): domain Eukaryota; kingdom Viridiplantae; phylum Streptophyta; class Magnoliopsida; order Poales; family Poaceae; genus Triticum; species Triticum aestivum. The sequence continues at coordinate 368,484,333 of NC_057794.1, forward strand.
TTATCATCTATAAATCTTAGCACGCGCCTCCACATCGCATCTGGATCTAAATCTTGGATGATGTGGTCAGCAGCTTGCTCGCACGTTTGGAGGCTGTCAGCCCTGGATCTGGCAAGATGATTGTGGAGAAGGCTATCAGGAGCAAAACTAAGAAGAGTGACGTCACAGGAAAGGCATCTGCAGCTGCTTGATGGATGTTCATCAGTCTATTGGGCGGTTCATATGGTCTGGCTTGTGTTTGTCTATGTGGATTTGGCGGTGTTTGTGGACTTCGGCGGAGGTACTCTCGTTAGGGGTTTGTTTGCAATGTAGTAGTTTTGAGGTTGATGGTCGTTCCATGTTGGGTTTGTTTGTAGGGTTGACCGTGCGCTTCTGGAGTTGCATGCTTTGTGAGTAGTCCGCATGTGGTTGGTTTGTATCGGTTTTTGCTTGGTTTTTCGTTAATTAACTGGGAATTCTCTTCTGCTTAATTAATCGATGAGGTAAATCTTTTACCTCTGTTTCCAAATAAAAAGAAATCTTAGATGATGCAGAAGGGGCAGGGAGAAGAAGGATAGAGAAGGAGAAGCGTCGGCGAGTAGGTGTGTTTGTTTGGGCTCTTTTTTTTTAGAAATGTTTGTTTGGGCTCTTTTTAACAGCTTCTACAGCTTCTGGGCCAAAAAAGCTGGAGCCCAAACAAACACCTCATTTTTGAGCCAGCTCCACGCTGGGCTTCGACGGAGCGCTCCAAAAAATACCCGCAGAAGCCGCAGCCCACAATTTGGGCTTCTCGCAGCGCAGCTGGCTCCAAAGTGGTGAATGACGGTTTTACCTCCCACCAATTTACATACTACAGGGAAAATGCCATCGTATTGGTTCGATCTATTTCTCGTCTCCTTCCTCGCCACGACATCGCCCGAGCTCCATCGAGATCAATCACCGCCGCCACCGCCCCATCTCCGGCCGCCGGTGTTCCTTGCCTCCTCCGACCGGCGGGGAATCCCGCTGCTGACTCCATTCACCCGACTCGGCCGATCCCTCCACCAACGGCCGGGCCCTACGAAGCCAGCGGGGAACTCTCACCTTCGATCTCGTCGCTCGGGGACGCGGTCCTCCCGTCTGACCCCCTCGTTGCGGTTGCAGGGAGCCCCATCGGTGGCGACCTAGTTGCAGCAATCACGGATCCTGAGTGCGGTGCGGTTGTGCGTGATGTGTGTGCTACTGCATGTGTTGTGTGTGCGCGCTGCAAATTTCCTCTGCTAATGCCACTGCTATGTGATGCAAATTTCATAGATTATTTTCTAATTTGAACTGCTACTGTTACCGGGAACTACTACTGCCGTATGATGAACTGCTGCTGTCATATGTGCTAGACCAACCAGGTCCTTCATTCCCACTGCCAATCAGCGCTTAATGACACAGCTTAAAGCAAAGACGTGTTTGTGTTCGGTGGTGATGGCGAGAGAGTAGTACTATTGTACTTTCATCATAACTATTGGGTTGTCATATGTCCAATATATGTCAAATTGATTCGAATATACTATTAATACCATCAACTAGTGTAATTTCTGTTCAATTATGTGAAAAATATCAATCTACAACAAAAACAACTCTTAATAGGGTCATTTATTGTTAAATCAGTACAATCAACACTTAAACCCAATCTACATACCAACAAGGGTTGATATGGTCATTTCAGCACATTCAGTATCAGCCGCTACAGTATGACTACTAAACGACTGCACCTTAGCTCCAACCTTTCAGCCGCAGCTAGCAGCTACAGCCGCTCCTTCCAGCTGGAGCCATTCCAGCTGCAGCCGAAGAAGTTGCAGCCCAAACAAGCACACCCAAAGAGACTGCGCTGCCGCTCAAGTCAGCCATCTGCACCGGCGCGCAGGGGGTGGGAGGACCGCATCTCAGAGCTCCCCATTGTCCTGCGCTGCCGCTCAAGTCGCGATCTGCAGCGGCATGCTCCCCTCGCAGTGGCGCGACCTCTCGGAGCAGTGGTGGCCCATGTGTCATCTCTCTGCCTCCAAGTCCTGCCGAGCGCTTCGTGGATGGCAGGGACGGGGTACCAGATCATGGACCTCGACAAATGAGAGAGTTCAGGCGAAATCACCGCACCGCTGTGCGACGAGCTGCTGGAGGGTATGGACTTTTACATGGAGGCCCAGTCCAAGTACTATGACGATCTCGCGAGGAACCCCACGTCTCTGTACAAGGTCGATGCGCGTCATGGGAGGCAAGATGTACATGCTCGGTTGCTCACCGTGGGGCCACATTGTATGTTCCCAGACGTGTCCCTCATGGCCGCGCTCGGCCGCTGGCTGTTCAACGTCATGTGCGTGCAATTCCACGACAACCAGCCGTGCCAGTTCATCCCCGCCCGGCCGGAGACGGGAGCATGCAGAGCGAATGGCATCAATGGATGACGGATTTGTCTTCTCTGACTGTATACCTCGGCTTGCCGGCGTTGCTGGATATTGCGAACAGCGGGTTCATCGACACAGACACGCTCTTGTCGCAAGTGCGACCGCTCCTGGAAGGTGCGGCCAATTACGGCAACCATCATGTGAAGCTACTCCTACGACGCTACAAAAGTACCCTGGCTTTAGGGTGACGCTGCAGAAAAACTTGCAAAACCACAACAAAGATCATGTACCATCTTCTTTACAGGCTTACACCCATCTGTACTGTTAAAAAACATTTAAATTATGAGGTTGTGTCATGGTCGTTTATTCCTTGAGCAAGCTAATGTCTTCTTTTACAAGATTACAGAAAACAGTACATCCTCCAATTCCAAAAGCAGAGTCTGTAAGTGGTTACTCTTTTGTCCATTCTGATTCTAATTCTAATGCATTCCATTCATTGATAGTGCATACAAAGCCTAACTAAGGAATTTGCAGATTGGTGATTTCATTGACATTTGAAAATACAAATCGCAAGGCCGTTGTTGGGGATATGACTACCAGGTATGACCCGCCTAGGAGGGGCCGGGTCAACTGATACGTCTCCAACGTATCTATAATTTTTGATTGCTCCATGCTATATTATCTACTGTTTTGGACATTATTTGGCTTTATTATCCACTTTTATATTATTTTTGGGACTAACCTATTAACCGGAGGCCCAGCCCAGATTTGTTGTTTTTTTTGCCTATTTTAGGGTTTCGAAGAAAAGGAATATCAAACGGAGTCCAAACGGAATGAAATCTTCGGGAACGTGATTTTCTCACCGAACATGATCCAGGAGACTTGGACCCTACGTCAAGAAACAAAGGAGGAAGCCATGAGGTAGGGGACGCGCCTACCCCCCCAGGCGCTCCCTCCACCCTCGTGGGCCCCCTGTTGCTCCACCGACGTACTCCTTCCTCCTATATATACCTACGTACCCCCAAACGATCAGATACGGAGGCAAAAACCTAATTCCACCGCCGCAACTTTCTGTATCCACGAGATCCCATCTTGAGGCCTGTTCCGGAGCTCCGCCGGAGGGGGTATCCATCATGGAGGGCTTCTACATCAACATCATAGCCTCTTCGATGAAGTGTGGGTAGTTTACCTCAGACCTTCGGGTCCATAGTTATTAGCTAGATGGCTTCTTCTCTTTTTTTGGATCTCAATACAATGTTCTCCCCCTCTCATGTGGAGATCTATTCGATGTAATCTTCTTTTTGCGGTGTGTTTGTTGAGACCGATGAAATTGTGGGTTTATGATCAAGATTATCTATGAACAATATTTGAATCTTCTCTAAATTCTTTTATGTATGATTGGTTATCTTTGCAAGTCTCTTCGAATTATCAGTTTGGTTTTGCCTACTAGATTGATCTTTCTTGCAATGGGAGAAGTGCTTAGATTTGGGTTCAATCTTGCGATGTCCTTTCCCAGTGACGGTAGGGGCAGCAAGGCACGTATTGTATTGTTGCCATCGAGGATAACAAGATGGTTTTTTTATCATATTGCATGAATTTATTCCTCTACATTATGTCATCTTGCTTAAGGCGTTACTCTGTTTTCATGAACTTAATACTCTAGATGCATGCTGGATAGCGGTCGATGAGTGGAGTAATAGTAGTAGATGTAGGCAGGAGTCGGTCTACTTGTCTTGGACGTGATGCCTATATACATGATCATACCTAGATATTCTCATAACTATGCTCAATTCTGTCAATTGCTCAACAGTAATTCGTTCACCCACCGTAAAATACTTATGCTCTTGAGAGAAGCCACTAGTGAAACATATGGCCCCCGGGTCTATCTTCATCATATTAATCTTCCAATACTTAGTTATTTCCTTTGCTTTTTTACTTTTCTTTTATTTTACTTTGCATCTTTATCATACAAATACCAAAAATATTATCTTATCATATCTATCAGATCTCACTCTCGTAAGTGACCGTGAAGGGATTGACAACCCCTTATCGCGTTGGTTGCGAGGAGTTATTTGTTTTGTGCAGGTACTAGGGACGCGCACGCAGCCTCCTACTGGATTGATACCTTGGTTCTCAAAACTAAGGGAAATACTTACGCTACTTTGCTGCATCATCCTTTCCTATTCAAGGAAAACCAACGCAATTCTCAAGAGGTAGCAAGAAGAATTTCTGGCGCCGTTGCCGGGGAGGTTCGTGCAAGTCAAGATTTGACTCCCGACAATGAGCCATTTCTGGCGCCGTTGCCGGGGAGTCTATGCAAAAGTCAACATACCAAGTACCCATCACAACCCTTATCTCCCTCATTACATTATTTGCCATTTGCCTCTCGTTTTCCTCTCCCCCACTTCACCCTTGCCGTTTTATTCGCCCTCTCTCCCTCTATCCTCCCTCTCTTTCTCTATTTGCCTCTTTTTTTCGTTTCTTGTTTGCTCGTGTGTTGGATTACTTGCTTGTCGTTATGGCTAGTCCCTTATCTTCTCTGTTTTCTCCCGAAAATGAAGTTCTAAATTTTAAACAAAGGGAGGGAGAAAATCTAAAAGACGCTTGGTATAGAATTTGCAATGCTCAAAATAGATCTACCAGGAAGCAATCTACTTCCGTTCTTCTTCGCAATTTTTATGTAGGCGTTACTCCTTGGCACAGATATATCCTTGATACCATTACCGGAGGAACTTCTTGGGTAGCCACTTTCGATTCTTATAATGCTATGATAGATTTGTTTGGCTCACTACCTCTTTTGGTTAATGGAACTATGTTAAGTTTGGAGCATGTAATGCAAAAACTTGAAATTATTGAAAATAAAGTTGCTACCATTGAGTTAATTGAAAATTTCGATAAAAATATCCACAACCAAATTACCCAATATGGATCTAAAGTAGGAGTAACTTTGAAAAATATTAAAGAGAAGGAACCTACAGTTAATGAAAGAATAAATCATGATTCCACTAGAATTGATAAACTTGAGGGTATCATTACCAACTTGGGAACCGCTTTTTCTTCCGTAAAGAATACTCCAAGTCCTTCAACTAAAATTGCCAAGCTTATGTATGTTCCTAAAAATAAAGGTGAATCCTCTAGCAAAGAAACTGCAGATCTCAAATCTATAAGTGTTCATCCTAATCTTTTTGCTATTATCAAGGAACCATTTGTTGCTAATGATTTTTCGATCTTGTGCCTAAAATTTTGATAATCAATAAAAATAAAGAAATTCCTAAAGACGGTAGATGCCTCATTGAAGAATTACCTACCAAATATGGCAATACCTAGATCTATCCTTGCTTTTTATGCCTAGCTAGGGGCGTTAAACGATAGCGCTTGTTGGGAGGCAACCCAATTTTATTTTTATTCCTTACTTTTTTGCTCCTGTTTAGTAATAAATAATTTACCTAGACTCTGTTTTGGTTATGCTTTTTGTGTTTAATTAGTGTTTGTGCCAAGTAGAACCGTTGGGAAGGCTTGGGGAAAGTCTTGATATCTTGCTGTAAAAAACAGAAACTTTAGCGCTCACGAGAACTGCTGCCATTTTTATTTGGAAAGTGATATTTAGTTAATTCCTTTTGAAGATGATTAATAGAGAAATTACTCACGTCCAGAAATTTATTTTATAATTTTTGGGGTTCCATATCTTGCGCTAGATACAGATTACTACAGACTGTTCTGTTTTTGACAGATTCTGTTTTTCGTGTGTTGTTTGCTTATTTTGATGAATCTATGGCTAGTAAAATAGTTTATAAATCATAGAGAAGTTGGAATACAGTATGTTTAACACCAATATAAATAAATAATGAGTTCATTACAGTACCTTGAAGTGGTCTTTTGTTCTCTTTCGCTAATGGAGCTCACGAGATTTTGTACTTTAAGTTTTGTGTTGTGAAGTTTTCAAGTTTTGGGTAAAGATTTGATGGATTATGGAACAAGGAGTGGAAAGAGCCTAAGCTTGGGGATGCCCATGGCACCCCAAAGATAATCTAAGGACACATAAAAGCCAAAGCTTGGGGATGCCCCGGAAGGCATCCCCTCTTTCGTCTACTTCTATCGGTAACTTTACTTGGAGCTATATTTTTATTCACGACATGATATGTGTTTTGCTTGGAGCGTCTAGTATTATTTGAGTCTTTATTTGTTAGTTTACCACAATAATCCTTGCTGTACACACCTTTTGAGAGAGCCATACAGGATTTGGAATTTGTTAGAATACTCTAGTACTTCACTTATATCTTTTAGAGCACGGTGGTGGATTTGTTTTAATAGAAACTATTTGATCTCTCACGCTTCACTTAGATTATTTTGAGAGTCTTAAATAGCATGGTAATTTGCTTAAATAATCCTAATATGCTTGGTATTCAGGAATAGTAAAAACTTTCTTATGAGTGTGTTGAATGCTATGAGAAGTTTGATGTTTGATAATTGTTTTGAGATATGAAGATGGTGATATTAAAGTTGTGCTAGTTGAGTAGTTGTGAATTTGAGAAATACTTGTGTTAAAGTTTGTGATTCCCGTAGCATGCACGTATGGTGAACCGTTATGTGATGAAGTCGGAGCATGAATTATTTTTTGATTGTCTTCCTTATGAGTGACGGTTGGGGACGAGCGATGGTCTTTTCCTACCAATCAATCCCCCTAGGAGCATGCGCTTAATACTTTGCTTTGATAACTTGTAGATTTTTGCAATAAGTATATGAGTTCTTTATGACTAATGTTGAGTCCATGGATATACGCACTTTTCTTCCTTCCACTATTGCTAGCCTCTATAATACCGCGCACCTTTCGCCGGTATCATACACCCACCATATACCTTCCTCAAAACAGCCACCATACCTACCTATTATGGCATTTCCATAGCCACTCCGAGATATATTGCCATACAACTTTCCATCGTTCTATTTATTATGACACACTCCATCATTGTCATATTGCTTTGCATGATCATGTAGTTGACATTGTATTTGTGGCAAAGCCACCGTTCATAATTCTTTCATACATGTCACTCATGAGTCATTGCATATCTCGGTACACCGCCGGAGGCATTCACATAGAGTCATATTTTGTTCTAAGTATCGAGTTGTAATTGTTGAGTTGCAAGAAAATAAAAGTGTGATGATCATCATTATTAGAGCATTGTCCCAGTGAGGAAAGGATGATGGAGACTATGATTCCCCCACAAGCCGGGATGAGACTCCGGACGAAAAAAAGAGAGAAAAGAGGCCATAAAAAAAGAGAAAAGGCCCAAATAAAAAATGAGAGAAAAAGAGAGAAGGGACAATGCTACTATCCTTTTACCACACTTGTTATTCAAAGTAGCACCATGATCTTCATGATAGAGAGTCTCCTATGATATCACTTTCATATACTAGTGGGAAATTTTCATTATAGAACTTGGCTTGTATATTCCAATGATGGGCTTCCTCAAAATGCCCTAGGTCTTCATGAGCAAGCAAGTTGGATGCACACCCACTTAGTTTCTTTTGTTGAGCTTTCATATACTTATAGCTCTAGTGCATCCGTTGCATGGCAATCCCTACTCACTCACATTGATATCTATTGACTGGCATCTCCATAGCCCGTTGATACGCCTAGTTGATGTGAGACTATCTTCTCCTTTTTGTCTTCTCCACAACCACCATTCTATTCCACCTATAGTGCTATATCCATGGCTCACGCTCATGTATTGCGTGAAGATTGAAAAAGTTTGAGAATGTCAAAAGTATGAAACAATTGCTTGGCTTGTCATCGGGGTTGTGCATGATTTAAATACTTTGTGTGGTGAAGATAGAGCATAGCCAGACTATATGATTTTGTAGGGATAACTTTCTGTGGCCATGTTATTTTGAGAAGACATGATTGCTTTGTTAATATGCTTGAAGTATTATTATTTTATGTCAATATTAAACTTTTGTCTTGAATCTTTCGGATCTGAATATTCATACCATAATTAATAAGAACTACATTAAAATTATGCCAAGTAACATTCCACATCAAAAGTTCTGTTTTTATCATTTACCTACTCGAGGGCGAGCAGGAATTAAGTTTGGGGATGCTTGATACGTCTCCAACGTATCTATAATTTTTGATTGCTCCATGCTATATTATCTACTGTTTTGGACATTATTGGGCTTTATTATCCACTTTTATATTATTTTTCGGACTAACCTATTAACCGGAGGCCTAGCCCAGAATTGCTGTTTTTTTGCCTATTTTAGGGTTTCGAAGATAAGGAATATCAAACGGGGTCCAAACAGAATGAAACCTTTGGGAACGTGATTTTCTCACCGAACATGATCCAGGAGACTTGGACCCTACGTCAAGAAACAAAGGAGGAAGCCACGAGGTAGGGGGCGCGCCTACCCTCCCAGGCGTGCCCTTCACCCTCGTGGGCCCCCTGTTGCTCCACCGACGTACTCCTTCCTCCTATATATACCTACATACCCCCAAACGATCACATACAGAGCCAAAAACCTAATTCCACCGCCGCAACTTTATGTATCCACGAGATCCCATCTTCAACCACAACGGCGGGCTACATGAATAAAGCCCGAAGAGTATACAAGGTGAGGGTTTACAATAAGGCTTATAATAGGCCCAAGCCCAGAGGCGGTTTAAGGCCCGTAAGTATAAACCGCCATCTATGAATAGACTTGTAATGGAAGGCATGTAAGAGATGTCACCGAGCCGGACATGTTGTATGAGCCGGCCGGGAATCTGTAGGCCACAGGGCGTCAACCCGTGTATATAAGGGGACGACCCAGTTGCGGTTTAGGGCAAGAAACAACAGATCGAGAGCCAAGCTATCGTATTCGCTCCTTGGTCATCGAAACCTAGCAATACCACATCAACTGGACTAGGCTTATCTTCACCGCAAGGGGCCGAACCAGTATAAACCTCTCATGTCCTTTGTCCTGATTAACGCCTTTAAGCTTCCTAGTTGCGATGGCTCCATGACTAAGTGCTTTCACTAGGACATCTGTCGTGACAATTTCACGACAGTTGGCGCCCACCGTGGGGCCAGCGCATGGTGGATTTGAGTTCTTGAAGGGAATCTTCGAAGGGCTCAAGGGATACACTGTTGGCCGGCTGACCAAGAGTCGCCGCGGCAAGCTCTACATTGATGACGCTGGCTGGGGCCCCGACGCTGGCTCAATTGAGTACGGGTATCGAGTCCCCTTCGACGGGATACATGTCTTCATCGGCGGATCGGCGAGCCGGGTCCTGAGCTGGACATATGCACCGACATCATCGAGACGGATCAGTGCGCAAGACCCGCCCGGGCTCAGCCGACTATGAAGCGTGCCTTCTTGGGATGCATCCATGGAGGGGAATTTCGTGAAGGATCTATTTCTGGTGGCAAGACGGCCATCCAGTCTGATGGAGAGTCATCCACGGGTGAGACAGACTCGTTGTATCAACTACAAGATGGTGGGCTTGGGGGTTGTTCCGATGACAGCAGTATTCCGGACCCCTTCGAGCCACCGAGCAGAGCGGGGATCTTTGTGGCTGGCACGCAGCCCGCTCAAAACTCTACGGCTGCGGCAGCAATAACCACCGGGTCAGCAGCGGTCGGGTCAGGAGGCCCCGCGCGCGCATCGACTCAGGTGCTGATGGATCTCATGGATAGGATGACAACCCTTTTGATTGCCATGGTTGAACCAGCGGATCAGGCTCAGCATGATGTGGAGGTGGCACGGTTACGTGAGGAGGTAGTACAGGCCAAGGAAAACTTGGCGGCGGAGGACGTCTGGATGGCTGCAGAGCGGGCGGCTTTGGATGCTCGGGCTCAACAGCTTCAATCAGAGGCCTTTCGGCTCACGATGGATCTAAACACATCAAATGAGGTCATGAGGAGAAGGCATCAGAAGACTCAATCACGTCTGCCTCTGACTTACGATACTAGGAACCTCTTCCACACACCCGGGCAGGTCCCAGCAACCCACCATAGGTGAACCGGATTGCAACACCCGGGGCTGGGGCGCCAATTCAGCCACACACTATGGAACCACCTCGTGTGAATACTGCTCTGCCTCGTTATACACCGACACCACTGGGTCATTTTTCTAACCCTTTGGAGAATCTAATCGCTGCATCGGCACGTTTGGCGGCTCTCCCAATGGAGGGTGACTCTCCGACGATGATTGAAACACGAAGGGTCATAGAACTTCTTCAGACGGCTCTGGCACAACATGAGGCATACTCTTATAGTCGAGACAGGATTCATTCAACCCCTCGCCCAAGCCGGAGCCTGAGCTATAGCAGGCATATGGATTCAGCAGCCGTGTCAAGCAACGCCCAGCACCGTAACCAGCCGCGCAGGCATGACCCGACGCATGATGGAGCTCTTAACTTGGTTGACCAGGATAGGATCCGCCAAGAGGCTGAGCGAGCAGTTCAACAGGCAGCTGAGCAGGCGGCTCACCAAGCTTTTCCGGTTTATCCAACGGCCTCTGTTGAAGCAGGTGTGGCCACAAGGATAGGAGGTGTCCCTTGCTTGGTGCCGGCTCTGCGTATTGAGCGTTTGCCAAAGGATTTCAAAGGGCCTCGAAAGGTGCCTAATTACACAGCTGACTTACAGCCCGGGGCATGGATTGAGAGTTATGAGATGGACATGGAATTGCTGGAGGTTAGTGACACAGCAATGGCTAAATACTTCACTATGATGCTATATGGAACGGCCCGCACTTGGTTAAAGGGACTGCCACCTAATTCCATTGGTTCCTGGGCCGAGTTAAAGGCCTGTTTTATTCAGAACTTTAAAGATACATGCAAGCAGCCCATGTCGATTGTGGACTTGACTAATTGCAAGCAAGAGGAAGGTGAGTCCACGAACCATTGGGTGCGCCGAGTAAAGGAAATAGTACATTCATCTGATAAGATGGATGCCGGCTCTGCGGTCTTAATGTTGGAGAAAAATTGCCATTTTGAACCTCTGAAATAGAAGCTAGTGTGTCTCAAGCGCGATTGTAATGACATGTGCTAGCTGATGGCGGCTCTAGTCAAATATGCCGATTCAGATAGTACCAAAGATCCTGCGTCTGATGAAGAGAAGACAGGGAAGGGAAAGAAAAATGGCAACGGTAAGGGCCTTTAGCATAACCCAGCAAATCAAAGAGGTAATAACAAACGTAAGGCTGACGGCAGCTTGGAGTTTGTAGCAAATGCGCAAGGCAACAATCAACGGCGTAAGGGGAGACCACCTCCTCAGTCAGGCGGGTCAGGTCCCACCCTCGAGCATTTGCTAAATGAACCCTGTCCAAGACACGACACCCGGGAGAAGCCGACCACCCATCTATGGAAAGACCGTACAATCATGAAGGCTTTCAAGAATTCTAACATGTTCAATGGTAATCATGGACCTGGCGCCGACTCAGGCGGCGGCGGTTTTCATGGCTCGGGCGGCAATTCAGGCGGCGGCGGTTTTCATGGCCAGGGCCCTCAAGGTAATCAAAGTGGTTATAATCAGCAATCTGGCCAAGGAGGTCAGCAGCAACAACAATCCAGGTTTCAGAGTAACCCAAAGCAGCTAAGTAGTGGGCAGTATCATGTATTCACCACAAGTTTATGCAAAAGGGACCAGAAACTTCATAAGAGAGCGGTCAACGCTGTTGAGCCAGCGGTTCCTCGTTATTTGAGATAGTCTGAGCAGCCTATTCTATGGAGCAGGGAGGATTACCCTCCCCGGGTTGACAATCCGGGTCATCTGGCTTTGGTGGTGGCGCCTCAGGTTGGTGGATATAAATTCACTAAAGTACTCATGGACGGAGGTAGTAGTATCAACATCCTCTATTATGAGACGTTCCGTCACATGGGGTTAACTGACAAAAGTCTTAAGACGTCCAACACTGTTTTCATGGAGTGGTGCCTGGTAAGTCGGCATACTCGGTGGGTAAGATTGAGCTGGAGGTAGCTTTTGGAGATGAGCATGATTCTAGGGCTAAGAAATTATCCTTTGAGGTGGTCAAAATCAAGAGCCCGTATCACGCCCTATTTGGATGGCCGACTTATGCAAAATTCATGGCACGGCCGTGTTATGTTTATCTACAACTCAAGTTGCCGGGTTATAAAGGTACTATCACAGTACATGAAAGTCGGAAGATAGCCTTAGAGTGTGAGGAAGGCGATGCTGCTTACACGGAATCTGTTTGCGCAACGGAGGGGTTAAAGTTCTACAAAGACAACATTGACCTGACAGACATGACATCTTTGAAGAAGCCAACTACGGAACATGAGTCGGCGCTGAAGTTTAAGTCAGCTGACGATACCAAGATGATTGATTTTGTGCCTGGCGACTCATCCAAACAATTTATTATCAATGCTAATTTGGATCCCAGATAGGAAGGCGCGCTCATCGAGTTCATTCGTAAGAACCGGGACATCTTTGCATGGAAGCCTTCTGACATGCCGGGTGTACCGAGAGAACTCGTTGAGCACACTCTCAATATTGATCCAAAGTTTAAGCCGGTCAGGCAGTTTCTTCGGCTGTTCAACGAGGAAAGGCGCAAGGCTATTGGAGAAGAGGTGGCCCGACTTTTGGCAGTCGGGTTCATTATTGAAGTCTTTCATCCAGAGTGGTTGGCTAACCCAGTGCTCGTGCTTAAAAAGAACGGCACCTGGCGTATGTGTGTGGATTACACGGACTTAAACAAAGCTTGTCTGGCTGATCCTTTTGCTATCCCTCGTATTGATCAAATCATTGATGCTACGGCAGGTTGTGAGCGTTTGAGCTTTTTGGATGCTTATTCTGGTTACCATCATATCAAGATGACGGTTAAGAACCAGGAGAAGACAACTTTCATTACTCCATTTGGAGCCTTTTGTTATGTGTCCATGCCTTTTGGGCTTAAGAGTGCCCAGGCGACTTATCAGCGGTGTGTGCAGAACTGTCTTCACAATCAGATTGGGTGTAATGTTCATGCTTATGTGGATGATATAGTGGTGAAATCCAGAGAGAAGGAAACCTTGATAGATGATCTGAAGGAAACCTTTGATAACCTTCGGGTCTACAAGATGATGCTTAACCTGGCCAAGTGCGTTTTTGGAGTACCGGCGGGCAAGGTTTTGGGTTTTTTAGTGTCTAACAAAGGCATTGAGGCTAACCCGGAGAAAATCAAGGCGATTACATCTTTGGCTAAGCCGACGTGCATCAATGACGTTCAGCGCTTGGCGGGTCATGTTGCAGCTTTAAGCCGGTTCATAAGCCGGTTAGGTGAGAAGGCTCAAATGATGAAGAAGACAGATGATTTTGTCTGGAGTGATGCTACTAACTCTGGCTTTGAAGATCTGAAAGGACAGCTCGCTGAGCCGCCGGTTCTTGCTGCTCCCGTTGATAAGGAGCCACAGCTGTTATATGTGGCTGCTAACACACGTGATGTCAGTGTGGCCATTGTTGTAGAGCGCAAAGAGGCTGGCAAGGAATATCCGTTTCAACAGCCGGTTTACTAAGTCAGTGAGGTGCTCATTGAGTCCAAACAGAGATATCCACATTGGCAGAAACTTGTTTATGGGGTGTTAACAGCAAGCCAGAAGCTTAAGCATTACTTTCAGGGTCATCCTATCACTATGGTTAGCTCTGCTCCTTTAGGAGACATTATTCAAAATAAAGAAGCCACAGGACGAGTCGCCAAGTGGGCCGTTGAACTTGGGTCTCATGGTTTAAAGTATGTGCCACGTACTGCCATCAAATCTCGAGCACTAGTGGACTTCATTAACGATTGGACAGAGTTGCAGATACATGAAGAGAAGCCGGACAACACATATTGGACGATTCATTTTGATGGGTCCAGACAGTTGGACCCATCAAAATGAATCGTCCAATATGTGTTGTTTTAACTTCCCCTTGAGGTGACAAATTTTGTTATGTGTTGCGGTTGATGTTTCCTTATACTAACAACGCAGCTGAGTATGAGGCCTTACTCCATGGTCTTCGAATGGCTATAGAAATGAGTTTAAGCCAGGTATGGTGCCTTGGCGACTCAGATTTGGTGGCTCAGCAAGTATCAGGCAAGTGGGACTCCAAGGATCCTCTCATGGCGGCTTATCACCGTGAGGTTGAGGCGGTTGCTATACACTTCAAGGGTTATCAAGTGGAGCACATGGATCGCAGAAAGAATGAAGCAGCTGATACTTTAAGCCGGTTGGGATCTCAGCGTAATGTAACATTCCAAATTTCCAATTTGGAATGTTATACATAGATCATCACTGCATATCATATTTATTTGCCTTTTGGGTCGATCCTAGAAATTCTACGCAACTCAAGGACCATCGAAGAGAGTTGGGGATTTCGTTATTTTCATATTTGAGTTTTCTCAAATTTTGAAAATATGATCATTTGATTTTATTTATTTTATCTCCAATTATTTCTGATCGCGATTTCTGATACGATTTTCGTTCTAGTTTAACTTTTCGCTCGTTTATCGAAATCAGGCGATTCAAGCGCCTGGAGTTTCGTCTCGAAACCCTCTTTCCGTTTAACCAACTCAAACAAGTTTTTGCCTCTGTAAAATTTGACCTAGATCCAGAATAGTAAATGAAGCTTGTTTCTTTCGCCGTTTGTCTTTCGTTGCTTCGTTTGATTTGATTCTTTTTGCCAACCGGAGTTCTTAAGTTGAACTATCTGGTTAGATCTCTTATTTGACTTTTACGTGTGCATTAGATGAGTACTTATTGTATGCTTGTTTTTTTGCGATAGAGTACCCGGAGTGCGCCGCTTACTACTTCGAATCGCTAGGTATTGCGGATCATCAGCAAAGCAAGTAACACTTTGATCATACCTCCTACTACCCAGTTTTTATTGCATTAGATCAATCCTCACACCATTGCATGATTAGGATCTAATTAAATTGTGGGTTTGGGAAGTACATGAGGTAGTACCTATTACCTGTTTTATTGTCAAACCTTTGGGTGTTACTCCTACGTTTGCTTGTTATGCCATGCTATGCCAGTAGACGTGGATTGGGTGAATTTATCCATGACAGATGTGAGATTTTTAAATTAATGGTTTGTGTAAGGTGGCAACCTAAACACACATATGGGTGGATTGAGGCACCTGGGTATTCCAGCGATTGCCTGTTTTACTTTTGGTCCGCCACCCAGGCTCAAAGGGATCATGAGATTATTCATACTAGAAACTTCCGCATGTAGCCACAAGCTACTATGGGCTCTAGCATAGTTGACTAAGTCATGCGAACTCTTACAGTGGTAGACTAGTAGATGTATGTGATGTAGGTTGGTACGGTCTACCCGTTCGTAAGGTGCAAGCGCTTCTGAAAGACTATGTCTCGGTCATCCGTTTCTCAAACATCATGTAGTGTGAGAATCCCAACGGAGGAGATCGAGCCTTGTGAGGAAAATTGCGCAAACCTCTGCATAGTGTATAAACTAATCATGGTTAGCCGTGTCCCCGGTTATGGACATCTTGAGTATCTAGTACTTGGATTATCATGTGAATCTCATCATGTTACTCTAAATTAATTTTGTTGGGTTTTAATGATGATGCTTAATTGGGATTGAGAGGGTGTCTGCACTCTTAATGTTTAACAACTACCATGATAGTTAAATAAAATTTATTCCTTTGTAGTAGGGAAAAATTGGCTTTACGCAAAACTGTAACCATAGAGCTTACCAGCAGCCAAATATGCATGTAGTATAGCCTTATTTCTTTCATTGCTCTCTGTGTGTTACTTTGCCAGCATATTCCATGTGCTGACCCGTTTTGGGCTGCAACGTTCGTGTTGCAGACTTTTTAGACGACGAGTAAGGTGCCTTTAGGTCATGGTTCTATACTCAGTGATGCCGTTGGAGTTGATGGACTCACTTACCTTCCAAGCCTTCCGCTGTTATCGTGATTAGATGGCCTTAAGCCATATTTTATTGTAATAAGTTCTCTTTTGAGACACTCGATGTAATAAGTGTGTGATTGCTACTCTGTTATAAATCCTTCAAGTACTGTGTGGTGTCAGCATTACCGATCCAGGGATGACACCGGAGCATAGAGATTGGACTGTTTGAGGTCTGGTCGCTACAAGATGGTATCAGAGCACACGCTGACTGTAGGACACGACCACTAAGCTAAAGCCCTAGATCACTACTCACTATTCTCATTCTGAATCCTCATCTTTTCTACTCTTTTAGGATGGCGGATGCAAGGAACAAGTTCACACAGCCGGATGAAGATACACCCTTTGGATGTCACCTGAAGGAAGTCACTAAGTACCTGAACATCGGAGTATGAAGCTTCACCGGAACCTACAACGCCACTTTACCTGAAAAGGAGCGTTGGATGATTCAAGTTCAAGTTCCAGGAAGAACGTTCATGCCAGTCACCGAGCCCATAGAGTTTTCCTTTGATGCACCGACATGGAGTCTAGGAAGGAGCACGACAGCTCACATCGACATGGGACATATTGGAGAAGTCTACCGCAATGATCTCAAGGATACTATCTATCAGATTTGTGGGTGCCGAGATGATCACTGGGAGATGATCAACACCAAGAAGGATAGATCAATTGCAGTTTTTATCCAGGAGTTGAACCAGCACATTCGACGTCAGGAGAACCAGATGTGCGCCGACATGATAGATCTAAAGAAGGCAAGAACAAGAATCAAGGAACTGGAGGAAGAACTCAAGGGTACATGTGAATATTATGAAGAGGAAATCGAAGTACTAGTGGAGAAGAATGACGACCTGATCAAGAAGATCGGAATATTTATGGGAGGCCCTACACCAGTAGAAGAAGATGAAGAACCCAAGGAGATTCGCCCTGAAGACTACATCATCATCGACGACACTGACTCGGATCCAGATGATAGTGATGATGACTATGTTGATGAAGCTGGAGCAGATATCATGGATTCTGCAACCGAAGAATATTTCTAGTAGACCACCTCATCAGTAGTAGTAGTCCACCATGTAAATATAGTAGTCCGAGCACTGTTGTGATAGTTAGATCGATTGTATGCCCTTGTTTGATTGAATGAAGTGAATTGTTTGTTTTGCCTCATGTGCATATGGGTAGTGTTTTCTCTCTAGACCCCCTCTATTCTTAATCTCATCTTTTCTAAACCCTCAGATGCCTCCGAGACATGACCCCAGATTTACTTTCCCACCGGAGCTCACTCAGTTGATCCAGCAGCAGAATACGTTGATGCAGTTGCTAGTCCAGAATCAAAATCAGGGGAACAACAACAACCCACCACCACCACCACCTGTTGACCACTTCGCCCGTTTTCTTAGGCTGAATCCGCCGGTGTTCTCTAGTAGCACTAAGCCGATAGTAGCAGATGATTGGCTCTGCAAGACAGCTAGGGAGTTGACCACGACAGGATGCACAGATGCGGAAAAGGTGAAGTTTGCCGCACATCAGCTTGAAGGACCTGCAACATCATGGTGGGAGAATTTCACAACCACTTTCCCTATCGACACTATCACATGGGACCAGTTTCAGCAACATTTCCGTACTGCCCATGTTCCAGCAGGAGCTATGGCCATGAAGAAGCGTGAGTTTCGTAACTTGCGCCAAGGAGGACGAACAGTTGGCCAGTATGTGGAGGACTTTAGTAAGCTAGCACGTTATGCCCTAGATGACGTTGCTATGGATGCGACTAAACAGGAGAACTTTCTGGAAGGACTAAATGATGAGTTGAGCATGCAGTTGATGGTAGCAACATTCAACAACTACTAGGAGTTGGTAGATCGTGCTCTTATGATTGAAGGGAAGCAACATCAGATTGAGAACCGCAAGAGGAAGTATGGACAAGGGAAGTACAATTCTGGAGCTCAACAGAAGCCACGTTTTACCCCTAGACCGGGAGGACACTTTCAGCATACCCATGGAGGAGGTAGCTCGCACAATCATAATGGCCCCAAGAATGGTAATGGGAATGGAGGAAGCACCGGCCAGAACCGTACCAACCCATCAACCCCAGCCAAGAGAGACCTGAGCCAAGTCACTTGTTTTAAGTGCTGGAAGACCGGACATTATGCCAATGAATGTCCTAAATCCCAGAATGGAAATAGCAATGGAAGCTCTGGGAAGAAGCCGAACCCTTTCAATAGGGGACAGGTGAACCACGTTAACGTGGAGGAGGTTGAAGAGCAGTCGGATGCAGAAATTGGTAAGTTTTTGGTTAAGTCATTTACGACACTCGTTCTTTTTTATACTGGTGCATCACATTCATACATCTCAAGGGGATTTGTGGATAAATATAAACTGCCAACCCAAACCCTTAGGTCACCCATGTTAGTAACCTCGCCTGGAGCAGAGTATATGGCTAGTCTATGGTGTGATCGGTTACCATTAAGGATTGGTAACTATGTATTTCCCTCGTACCTAATAGTATTGGAATCCCAAGGATTGGATGTGATATTAGGCATGGATTGGTTATCGAAGTATGAAGGGAATATTGAATGCGCTAGTAAGTCAATTTTGCTTACAACGCCAGAAGAAAGAAGGATCAAGTATGTATCCCGGCATGTGCCGAAGAGGACTCAAGTAAATTCCCTAACAGGAGTTGTGCAGGAGGAAGTACCAGTGGTAAAGGATTTCCCTGACGTATTTCCAGAGGAGTTGCCAGGCATGCCACTGGATAGAGATATTGAGTTTTTTATTGAGCTTTTGCCAGGCACAGGGCCAATATCTAAGAGACCATATAGGATGCGCGCAAAGGATTTGGAAGAGATTAAGAAGCAGATTAAAGAGTTATTGGATAAGGGTTATATTCGCCCAAGTTCTTCACCTTGGGGATTGCCCGTACTTCTAATGGAGAAGAAGGATGGATCGTTAAGGATGGTTGTTGATTATCGAGGATTGAATGAAGTAACCATCAAGAACAAGTACCCACTACCGATGATCAATGATCTGTTTGATCGATTGCAAGGAGCTAAGGTATTTTCCAAGATCGATCTGCGATCAGGATACTACCGGTTGAAGATTCGAGAATAGGATATACCTAAAACAGCTTTTACCACCAGGTACGGGCTGTATGAGTATACCGTTATGTCATTTGGTCTGACTAACGCACCCGCATATTTTATGAACATGATGAACTAAGTATTTATGGAGTTCTTGGACAAGTTCGTCGTAGTGTTCATTGATGATATCCTAGTTTACTCGAAGAATGAAGAGGAGCATAAGGAGCATTTGCGTTTGGTACTTGGAAAGCTCAGAGAACATCAGTTATATGCCAAGTTTAGCAAATGTGAGTTTTGGTTGAAGGAAGTTGGATTCCTCGGACACGTTATATCTAGAGAATGTATAGTAGTAGATCCCACCAAGGTTGACACTGTGACAAATTGGGAAGCCCCAACAACAGTTGGAGAGATCCGGAGTTTTCTTGGACTCACAGGATACTACCGGAGATTCATTGAAAACTTCTTGAAGATTGCAAAGCCTATGATGGAATTGTTGAAGAAAGATACCAAGTTCAAGTGGACTGAAGAATGTGAGGCTAGTTTCCAGGAATTGAAGAAACGTTTGGTTACATCACCAGTGTTGATTTTGCTAGATCAGACCAAGGATTATGAGGTGTATTGCGACGCTTCATGTCGAGGACTTAGAGCAGTGCTTATGCAGGAAGGAAGAGTTGTTTCATATGCCTCATGACAACTTAAGCCTCATGAGTTGAATTATGCCACGCATGATTTGGAGTTAGCAGCCGTAGTGCATGCGTTGAAGACTTGGAGACATTTTCTTATTGGAAACCATTGTGAGGTGTACACGGATCACAAGAGTTTGAAGTACATCTTCACGCAGAAGGAGTTAAATCTCAGGCAAAGGAGATGGTTGGAGCTCATCAAGGATTATGATATGAGATTGCATTATCACCCTGGAAAGGCTAGCATAGTAGCTGATGCGTTGAGCCGTAAAAGTCATGTCAACACCTTAATGACGGGAGGTTTACCAAGAGAGTTAGCCGAGAATCTTCGTGAGCTATGTTTGGAGATAGTTCCGAGAGGCTATGTAGCAGCATTGGAGATTCAGTCTACTTTGATGGATAAGATCAGAGAAGCCCAGAAGACTGACAAGGAGATTTCTTCTATTAAGGAGAAAATGAGCAAAGGAAAGGCAAAAGGATTTCATGAGGATGAGCACGATACCCTATGGTTTGAAGACCGTGTTTATGTGCCCAATGACCCAGAGATCAGGAAGTTGATTCTGCAAGAGGCCCATGATTCACCATATTCGATTCACCCAGGAAATACCAAGATGTATCTGGATTTGAAGGATACTTTCTGGTGGACCGGAATGAAGAAGGATATTGCTGAGTATGTAGCAGTTTGTGATGTATGTCAGAGAGTAAAGGCAGAGCATCAGAAGCCAGCCGGATTGCTACAGCCATTGCCAATACTCGAATGGAAGTGGGATAAGCTAGGCATGGATTTTATTACGGGATTGCCCAGAACCCGTTCAGGCTATGACTCGATTTGGGTAGTAGTCGATCGTTTGACAAAGGTAGCTCATTTCATCCCAGTGAAGACTACCTATACTAGTGCCAAGTTGGCAAAGATATACATGACCAGGATCGTATGTCTGCATGGAGTTCCAAGGAGCATTGTATCAGATAGAGGAACCCAGTTTACCTCAAAGTTCTAGAATCAGTTGCACGAAACTGTAGGTACCAGGTTAGAATTTAGTATAGCTTTCCACCCGCAGACAGATGGACAGACCGAGAGAGTTAATCAGATTTTGGAGGATATGCTGAGAGCTTGTGCGCTAGATTATGGATCTAGTTGGGACGACAATTTACCATATGCAGAGTTCTCTTACAACAACAGTTATCAATCCAGTTTGAAGATGGCCCCTTTCAAAGCCGTGTACGGAAGGAGGTGCATGACCCCATTGTCGTGGGATGAAGTTGGAGACCGCCAGTTGTTTGGACCGGATCTGATTAAGGAATCTGAATAGAAGGTGAAATTGATTTGTGATAGGCTCAAGGTAGCCCAGTCCAGGCAGAAGAGCTACGCAGATTCTAAACGCAAGGAGACAGTTTATGAAGTCGGAGACCGAGTTTATCTTCGAGTATCTCCACTTCGAGGAGTTAAGCGCTTTGGAGTTAAGGGAAAGTTAGCGCCATGTTTTGTAGGACCATACAAGGTTTTGGAGCGTATGGGAGAAGTAGCCTACAAGTTGGAATTACCCGAAGGATTGTCAGGAGTTCACGACGTGTTCCACGTTTCCCAATTGAAGAAGTGCCACACAGAGATGGATGATATACCGCTGAGAGATATAGTGCCGCTGGAAGCGATTCAGTTGGACAGTGATTTGACCTATGAGGAGAAACCAGTTAAGATTCTTGAGTATGCCAGCCGAGTAACCCGCAGCAAGGTTATCAAGTTTTGCAAAGTTCAGTGGAGCCACCACACGGAGGATGAAGCCACCTGGGAGCGAGAGGAAGATTTGCTGAAGGACCACCCTTACCTATTTTCTAGCCAACCTGAATCTCGAGGGCGAGATTCATCTTAAGGGGGGTAGGTTTGTAACATCCCAAATTTCCAATTTGGAATGTTATACATAGATCATCACTGCATATCACATTTATTTGCCTTTTGGGTCGATCCTAGAAATTCTACGCAACTCAAGGACCCTCAGAGAGAGTTGGGGATTTCGTTATTTTCATATTTGAGTTTTATCAAATTTTGAAAATAGGATCATTTGATTTTATTTATTTTATCTCCAATTATTTCTATTATAAAAATATGAGAGGGAATAAAATGACTTTCCCAAAATAAATAAATATTGAGGATTTAATAAAAAAAATCAAATAAGGGTTTATTCTGGAGTTTTTCGTGGTTTTATTTGAATTTAGGAAAAATTGCACATTTTCAAAAATTGCATTTAGGGCCAAGAAAATGTTCATCCTGTTCTAAATATTTTATTTAGACGGTGAAAATTTGTTTTGGCAATTTTAGATTTTTATTTATTTTTCTAGAATTTTTCTTAGTTTCAGCGAAATTGTTTAAAAAAAACCCGCACCCGACTGGGCCAAAGGCCCAGCCGAGTC
The DNA here is from genome assembly GCF_018294505.1 of Triticum aestivum. Taxonomy (NCBI): domain Eukaryota; kingdom Viridiplantae; phylum Streptophyta; class Magnoliopsida; order Poales; family Poaceae; genus Triticum; species Triticum aestivum. The sequence continues at coordinate 368,506,731 of NC_057794.1, forward strand.
AGGCCGGCCCGCCAGGCCACCGCCTCCCTCGCCGAGCTGCCGCCAGACTCGGGGAGACCGAGCCGGGCACGCCACCACCGCCGACCCCCTCCCCAAGCAAGGTCGCCCCCTCTCTTAAATAGCCACCCCAGGGACCCCTTGGGAGCCCCGAGTCGCCACCCACCGCCACCCACGCAGCCCCGCCGCCCTGCCGCCGCACGCCGCCTACGCTGTCGCCGCTGCTGCCCACTGCCACCGCCCAGAGCCCCGTCGGACCGAGCCGAGGTAGCCGCCCCGCCGCCCGGTTTTCCGAGAAAAACCAATTCGGTTTTTTTAAACCTAGCTTCATTTTTTTAATAGATCGATTTTTACGGTTTATTTATTTAGCGACGTCCGCTCGTCCATTCATTTTAACGAACGCGTTCATCGTTTAGTTCCAGAAAACGAACGTACGTTCGTTATTCTGTTCGTCATTTTTCTTTTTCTCGGATTATTCCGCGATTATTTCTGATCGCGATTTCTGATTCGATTTTTGTTCTAGTTTAACTTTTTGCTCGTTTATCAGAATCAGGCGATTCAAGCGCCTGGAGTTTCGTCTCGAAACTCTCTTTCCGTTTAACCAACTCAAACAAGTTTTTGCCTCTATAAAATTTGACCTAGATCCAGAATAGTAAATGAAGCTTGTTTCTTTCGCCGTTTGTCTTTCGTTGCTTCGTTTGATTTGATTCTTTTTGCCAACCGGAGTTCTTAAGTTGAACTATTTGGTTAGATCTCTTATTTGAGTTTTACGTATGCATTATATGAGTACTTATTGTATGCTTGTTTGTTTGCGATAGAGTACCCGGAGTGCACCGCTTGCTACTTCGAATCGCTAGGTTTTGTGGATCATCAGCAAAACAAGTAACACTTTGATCATACCTCCTACTACCCACTTTTTATTGCATTAGATCAATCCTCACACCATTGCATGATTAGGATCTAATTAAATTGTGGGTTTGGGAAGTACATGAGGTAGTACCTATTACCTGTTTTATTGTCAAACCTTTGGGAGTTACTTCTACGTTTGCTTGTCATGCCATGCTATGCCAGTAGACATGGATTGGGTGAGTGTATCCATGACAGATGTGAGATTTTTAAATAAATGGTTTACTTGAGGTGGCAACCTAAACACACATCTGGGTGGATTGAGGCACCTGGGTATTCCAGCGATTGCCTGTTTTTCTTTTGGTCCGCCACCCAGGCTCAAAGGGATCATGAGATTATTCATACTAGAAACTTCCGTGTGCAGCCACAAGCTACTATGGGCTCTAGCATAGTTGACTAAGTCATGCGAACTCTTACAGTGGTAGACTAGTAGATGTACGGGATGTAGGTTGGTACGGTCTACCCGTTTGTAAGGTGCAAGCGCTTCTGAAAGACTATGTCTCGGTCATCCGTTTCTCAAACATCATGTAGTGTGAGAATCCCAACGGAGGAGATCGAGCCTTGTGAGGAAAATTGCGCAAACCTCTGCATAGTGTATAAACTAATCATGGTTAGCCGTGTCCCCGGTTATGGACATCTTGAGTATCTAGTACTTGGATTATCATGTGAATCTCATCATGTTACTCTAAATTAATTTTGTTGGGTTTTAATGATGATGCTTAATTGGGATTGAGAGGGTGTCTGCACTCTTAATGTTTAACAACTACCATGATAGTTAAATAAAATTTATTCCTTTGTAGTAGGGAAAAATTGGCTTTACGCAAAACTGTAACCATAGAGCTTACCACCAGCCAAATATGCATGTAGTATAGCCTTATTTCTTTCATTGCTCTCTATGTGTTACTTTGCCAGCATATTCCATGTGCTGACCCATTTCAGGCTGCAACGTTCATGTTGCAGAATTTTTAGACGACGAGTAAGGTGCCTTTAGGTCATGGTTCTATACTCAGTGATGCCGTTGGAGTTGATGGACTCACTTATCTTCCAAGCCTTCCGCTGTTATCGTGATTAGATGGCCTTAAGCCATATTTCATTGTAATAAGTTCTCTTTTGAGACACTCGATGTAATAAGCGTGTGATTTCTACTCTGTTATAAATCCTTCAAGTACTGTGTGGTGTCAGCATTACCGATCCAGGGATGACACCGGAGCACAGAGATTGGACTGTTTGAGGTCTGGTCGCTACACGTAAGCCGGTGCTGCCTAACACCTTTTTAGATGTTTTGCATAGCCCTTCTGTCAAGTTGCCTACAGAGGAAGACTTGGCTGTTCCAGACCCGGAAGCACAATTGGTGGCGGCTCTTCATGTCATTCCAGATTGGACAGTGCCGTATTTGGCTTATATGACCCGGGGCGAGTTGCTGGAGGATGAGACCTTGGCTAGACAGATAAACCGGTGGTCTAAGTCAATGACAATTTCCAATGGTGAGTTGTATCATCACAGTGTCACCGGAGCGTTTCAAGGTTGTGTCTCTCCTGAAGAAGGTCAAGAAATTCTCCATGAGATCCATGAAGGAGATTGTGGCCATCATGCCGGTTCAAAGTCTCTTGTGGCCAAAGCTTTCCGTCATGGTTTTACTGGCTAACGGCTCACGCCTATGCGGAGGATCTGGTCAGTAGGTGTGATGGGTGTCAAAAATTCGCATGACCGACGCACGTGTCGGCTCGGGAATTACGGATGTTTCCAATTACTTGGCCGTTTGCAGTCTAGGGGCTTGATATGGTTGGACCTTTCAAAAGATCCAAAGATAAAAAGACGCACCTTTTGGTGGCAGTGGACAAATTCACAAAGTGGGTTGAGGCAGAGCCGGTTAGTAAGTGTGATGTGGCCACGGCGGTTCAATTCATGAAGAAAGTGATCTTTCGTTTTGTCTTTCCACACAGCATTATCACCGACAATGGTACTAACTTGTCTCAAGGAGCATTGGAAGAATTCTATCAACGGGAACATATCCGGCTTGATGTTTCATCAGTAGCTCACCCCCAATCCAATGGTCAAGTTGAAAGAGCCAATCAGGAAATCTTGAAAGGTCTAAAACTCCGGCTTATGGTCCCTTTATAATAGACGCCGGGTTGTTGGGTGGAAGAGTTACCCTCTGTGATATGGAGCATCAATACTACCCCTAACAGGTCTACGGGTTATACGCCTTTCTTCATGGTTTATGGAGCAGAGGCAGTCCTGCCCAGTGACATCCGTCATGACTCACCCCGAGTGGCGGCTTACATTGAAGCTGATAGCGAACAAGCCCGTCAGGATGCGCTTGACTTATTGGATGAAAAGCATGACTTAGGGGCAGCCTGCTCAGCGATTTACCAACAGGACCTGCGTCGTTACCACAGTCGTCGTGTTAAGTCAAGAACCTTTCAAGAAGGTGACATGGTGCTCCGGCTCATCCAGGATCAGTGTGATGCGCATAAGCTATCCCCACCTTGGGAAGGACCCTTTGTGGTAAGCAAAAACTTGAATAACGGGTCATACTACCTTATCGATGTTCAAGAGCACAAAGACTCGCGTAAGTCGAAGGAGGAGACCCGCCTGCCGTGGAATATTGCTCATCTTCGGCCTTACTACACTTGAGCCACCGGCTCTCATAATGTACATACTTTGACGTTGTATATATTATGATAAGTAATAAAGCAGGACCTCTGTCCTTTTCATCTTTAATGATCACATGTCTTTGTTATTTTAACTATAAAACGGTCAATTGGGGGCTGATCGTATTCGAATCTAGCTTAACCCTCTTGGTCCGGCTCATGATCGTATTCGAATCTAGCCGTTAAAAATTATGATCACTAGGGGGCTTCTTGTTCAAACATAGGTCGTATTCGAACCAAAGAGAACACAGCTATCGTTACGCTCTTGATTGGCGCAAAGCCAAACTCACTAGGGGGCTCTTTTATCGTATCTGAATCATTGCTTAACCCCTTTTGGGTACAACTTGGATCGTATTCGAATCAGGGTCGTTAAAAACCTCTCAAGGTCATTTGGGGGCTTCCTGTTCAAACATAGGTCGTATTCTAACCAAAGAGAACATAGATGTCGGTACCCTCTTGATCGGCGCAATGCCACAACCACTGGGGGCTACATGATCGTATTCGAATTCTAGCTTAACCCCTTTGGTCCGGTTTACTGATCGTATTCGAATCAGAAGCCTCCAAATTTTTCTTGGTATTTAACTTACATTGTTTGAAAGACAATCTTTTGTTTGTTGTCTAAATCTAATTGTAAGTATGGTCAATTTAAATCGGCTTGGTTTTTGGCAATGAATTGCCAAGTATGTAACAGTCATCATACATACGGAAGTATTGGCTTTTAAAGATTGGGTTATCACCCTTACTATTCGGGTTACATAAGCCGACAATCCAGATTCAAGATCATAGGTATGATATTGTCGTTAAAATTCATAACAGACTTATCTATGTTTTCTTCAATCAAAGACTTTCCAGCCTTATTTATCCTTACATCTATCCTTGATTATACATTTATGTTGATTTCCATATGTATGTACTGGGAGTTTTGACCCGTCCAGTGACAAACCGCCAGGACAGTTTTCCATCTTTTACATACAGGAACAGATTCAAACGCTGCAGATATGATAAAGGATGTAAAGCATATATTGATACGACGGATAAAAGTGTCGTACGCAGTACGATATGCGCGATGGCATAGGCAGATCATGAAGTTTTAAGTTAGCCTATTACAAGGCGTTTGGAGCCCAAAAGGATAATACCATTTTTCTCCTGAACAGACGCTAAACTAAAGCCGGCTCATTAAATCTTGGCCGGGTTAGTCGGATGGTTACGACTCCTCCCTCGTCGGTTCATCTTCCTCCGCCGTTTGGAAACTGGGCTTGGACCAGTCAAAGCCATTAAGAGCAACAAAATCAGCTTCATCATCAATTAGACCGGATATGTCAATTTCTGGGGCAAAGGTATGCTGGCGAACTGGCGGGAGTAGATCTGTCACTTTATACGAAGGAGTCGCCATCTTTTTATTCTCAGCGTCAAAACCTGGCTGATACTTATCAACATTGGTCTCGTCGCCAAGGATGGTGGCATGAGGACGAATTCCCTTCACGCAAGCAGCAAAATCTTCTTGATCAAACGGAGTCCTGTCTTCCTTAAAGCTGGGATACCCCTTGGCTACATCCGCCGGGTCTAGTTCTGGTACCCAGGCTTTGGAGCAGCTTAGAGCAGTTAGGGCTCCGGCTCTTGCACAGGACCGCTTGACTTCTTGGAATCTGGCGGGTAAGATAGATAACTTCTTCAAGACATCACTCAAGAGGTTTGGTCCTTGGTTGGCTGGGGAAATAATGGCAAGTGCCCGTTGAGCTCCAGTGTACAGTTGCTCCACCAGGGTGTAAACCGCCTTGAGTTTTATTAAGTTGTTTTGGCTCAGATTGCTGCTCCATGGACCTATGAGTATTCTAAAAAGTTAAACAGGTGACTTATATTTATGGCAAAAATAGAGTTTAAGTAAATAATACAATGACTCACCGAAGATTGCAGAGACCATCTGAGACACACGGTTCTTCAAACCGGTGAGTTCAGTGGAGACCTCCTTGAGAGCCGCCTCGGCTGTCTCAGCACGCTGTATCAGCAAGGTTTTTTCATCGGCCCAGGATTTTTTCTCTACATCAAAACTGGTCTTTAGTTTCTCTGCTTCGGATAGGCTTGTTGGGGAACATAGTAATTTCAAAAATTTCCTACGCACACGCCAGATCATGGTGATGCATAGCAACGAGAGGGGAGAGTGTGTCCACGTACCCTCGTAGACCGAAAGTGGAAGCGTTAGCACAACGCGGTTCATGTAGTCGTACGTCTTCATGATCCGACCGATCAAGTACCGAACGCACGGCACCTCCGAGTTCTGCACACGTTCAACTCGATGACGTCCCTCGAACTCCGATCCAGCCGAGTGTTGAGGGAGATCGTCAGCACGACGGCGTGGTGACGATGATGATGTTCTACCGACACAGGGCTTCGCCTAAGCACCGCTACGATATGACCGAGGTGGATTATGGTGGAGGGGGGCACCACACACGGATAAGAGATCAAGAGATCAATTGTTGTGTCTATGGGGTGTCCCCTGGCCACGTATATAAAGGAGTGGAGGAGGGGAGCGGCCGACCCTCTCTGTGGAGCGCCCTACGGGAGTCCTACTCCCACCGGGAGTAGGATTCCCCCTTTCCTAGTAGAACTAGGAGCCCTTCCAAGTAGTAGGAGTAGGAGTAGGAGAGAAGGAAAGGAAAAAGAGAAGAGAAGGAAGGAGGGGGCGCAGCCCTTCCCCTAGTCCAATTCGGACGAGGCCTTGGGGGGAGGGGGCGGCCTGCCTCTCTCTCTTTCCCCTAAAGCCCAATAAGGCCCATACACTCCCCGACGAATTCCCGTAACTCCCCGGTACTCCGATAAATACCCGAATCACTCGGAACCTTTCCGATGTCCGAATATAGTCGTCCAATATATCGATCTTTACGTCTCGACCATTTCGAGACTCCTCGTCATGTCCTCGATCTCATCTGGGACTCCGAACTACCTTCGGTACATCAAAACACATAAACTCATAATATAACCGTCATCGAACTTTAAGCGTGCGGACCCTACGGGTTCGAGAACTATGTAGACATGACCGAGACACGTCTCCGGTCAATAACCAATAGCGGAACCTGGATGCTCATATTGGCTCCTACATATACTATGAAGATCTTTATCGGTCACACCGCATAACAACATACGTTGTTCCCTTTGTCATCGGTATGTTACTTGCCCGAGATTCGATCGTCGGTATCTCAATACCTAGTTCAATCTCGTTATCGGCAAGTCTCTTTACTCGTTCCATAATACATCATCTCGCAACTAACTCATTAGTTGCAATGCTTGCAAGGCTTATAGTGATGTGCATTACCGAGTGGGCCCAGAGATACCTCTCCGACAATCGGAGTGACAAATCCTAATCTCGAAATACGCCAACCCAACAAGTACCTTCGGAGACACCTGTAGAGCACCTTTATAATCACCCAGTTACGTTGTGACGTTTGGTGGCACACAAAGTGTTCCTCCGGTAAACGGGAGTTGCATAATCTCATAGTCATAGGAATATGTATAAGTCATGAAGAAAGCAATAGCAACAAACTAAACGATCAAGTGCTAAGCTAACGGAATTGGTCAAGTCAATCACATCATTCTCCTAATGACGTGACCCCGTTAATCAAATGACAACTCATGTCTATGGTTAGGAAACATAACCATCTTTGATCAACGAGCTAGTCAAGTAGAGGCATACTAGTGACACCCTGTTTGTCTATGTATTCACACATGTATTATGTTTCCGGTTAATAAAATTCTAGCATGAATAATAAACATTTATCATCATATAAGGAAATAAATAATAACTTTATTATTGCCTCTAGGGCATATTTCCTTCAGTCTTCCACTTGCACTAGAGTCAATAATCTAGTTCAGATCACCATGTGATTTAATACCAATAGTTCACATCACCATGTGATTAACACCCATAGTTCACATCGACATGTGACCAACACCCAAAGGGTTTACTAGAGTCAATAATCTAGTTCACATCGCTACGTGATTAACACCCAAAGAGTACTAAGGTGTGATCACGTTTTGCTTGTGAGAGAAGTTTAGTCAACGGGTCTGGCACATTCAGATCCGTAAGTATTTTGCAAATTTCTATGTCAACAATGCGCTGCACGGAGCTACTCTAGCTAATTGCTCCCACTTTCAATATGTATCTAGATTGAGATTTAGAGTCATCTAGATCAGTGTCAAAATTTGCATCGACATAACCCTTTACGACGAACATTTTTTTGTCACCTCCATAATCGAGAAACATATCCTTATTCCACTAAGGATAATTTTGACCGCTGTCCAATGATCTACTCCTAGATCACTATTGTACTCCCTTGCCAAAAATAGTGTAGGCTATACAATAGATCTGGTACACAGCATGACATATTTTATAGAACCTATGGCTGAGGCATAGGGAATGACTTTCATTCACTTTCTATCTTCTACTGTGGTCGGGCTTTGAGTCTTACTCAATTTCACACCTTGTAACACGGGCAAGAACTCTTTCTTCGACTATTCCATTTTGAACTACTTCAAAATCTTGTCAATGTATGTACTCATTGAAAAAAATTATCAAGCATCTTAATCTATCTCTTTAGATCTTGATGCTTAATATGTAAGCAGCTTCACCGAGGTCTTTCTTTGAAAAACTCCTTTCAAACACTCCTTTATGCTTTGCAGAATAATTCTACATTATCTCCGATCAACAATATGTCATTCACATATACTTATCAGAAATGTTATAGTGCTCCCACTCACTTTCTTGTAAATACAGGCTTCACCGCAAGTCTGTATAAAACTATATGCTTTGATCAACTTATCAAAGCGTATATTCCAACTCCGAGATGCTTGCACTAGTCCATAGATGGATCGCTGGAGCTTGCATATTTTGTTAGCACCTTTAGGATTGACAAAACTTTCTTGTTGCATCATATACAACTCTTCTTTAATAAATCCATTAAGGAATGTAGTTTTGTTTATCCATTTGCCAGATTTCATAAAATGTGGCAATTGCTAACATGATTCGGACAAACTTAAGCATAGATACGAGTGAGAAACCCTCATCGTAGTCAACACCTTGAACTTGTCGAAAACCTTTTGCGACAATTCTAGCTTTGTAGATAGTAACACTACTATCAGCGTCCGTCTTCCTCTTGAAGATCCATTTAATCTCAATGGCTCGCCGGTCTTTGGGCAAGTCAATCAAAGTCCATACTTTGTTCTTATACATGGATCTCATCTCAGATTTCATGGCCTCAAGCCATTTCGCGGAATCTGGGCTCATCATCGCTTCCTCATAGTTCGTAGGTTCGTCATGGTCAAGTAACATGACCTCCAAAACAGGATTACCGTACCACTCTGGTGGGGATCTCACTCTGGTTTACCTACGAGGTTCGGTAGTAACTTGATCTGAAGTTACATGATCATCATCATTAGCTTCCTCACTAATTGGTGTAGTAATCACAGGAACAAATTTCTGTGATGTACTACTTTCCAATAAGGGAGCAAGTACAGTTACCTCATCAAGTTCTACTTTTCTCCCACTCACTTCTTTCGAGAGAAACTCCTTCTCTAGAAAGGATCCATTCTCAGCAATGAATATCTTGCCTTCGGGTCTATGATAGAAGGTGTACCCAACATTTCTTTTGGGTATCCTATGAAGACGCACTTCTCCGATTTGGGTTTGAGCTTATCAGGTTGAAACTTTTTCACATAAGCATTGCAACCTCAAACTTTAAGAAATGACAGCTTAGGTTTCTTGCCAAACGATAGTTCATACGGTGTTGTCTCAACGGATTTAGATGGTGCCCTATTTAACGTGAATGTAGCTGTCTCTAATGCATAACCCCAAAACGATAGTGGTAAATCGGTAAGAGACATCATAGATCGCACCATATCTAATAAAGTACTGTTACGACGTTCGGACACACCATTACACTGTGGTGTTCCAGGTGGCGTGAGTAGTGAAACTATTTCACATTGTTTTAACTAAAGGCCAAACTCGTAACTCAAATATTTTACTTGTGCGATCATATCATAGAAACTTTTATTTTTGTTACGATGATTCTCCACTTTACTCTGAAATTCTTTGAACTTTTCAAATGTTTCAGACTTGTGTTTCATCAAGTAGATATACTCATATCTGCTCAAATCATCTGTGAAGATCAGAAAATAATGATACCTGCGGCGAGCCTCAATATTCATCGGACCACATACATCAGTATGTATGATTTTCAACAACTCTGTTGCTCGCTCCATTGTTTCGGAGAACGGAGTCTTAGTCATCTTGCTCATGAGGCATGGTTCGCAAGCATGAACCGATTCATAATCAAGTGATTCCAAAAGCCCATCAGCATGGATTTTCTTCATGCGCTTTACACCAATATGACCTAAACGGTAGTGCCACAAATAAGTTGCACTATCATTATTAACTTTGCATCTTTTGGCTTCAATATTATGAAAATGTGTATCACCACGATCGAGATCCAACAAACCATTTTCATTGGGTGTATGACCATAGAAGGTTTTATTCATGTAAACAGAACAACAATTATTCTCTAACTTACATGAATAACTGTATTGCAATAAACAAGATCCAATCATATTCATGCTCAACGCAAACACTAAATAACATTTATTTTAGGTTTAATGATCATATCAATCTTGGAACCATTTCCAATACACATCGTCACTTCACCCTTAACAAGTCTCTGTTCATTCTGCAACTCCCGTTTCGAGTTACTATTCTTAGCAACTGAACTAGTATCAAATACTGAGGGGTTGCTATAAACACTAGTAAAGTACACATCAATAACATGTATATCAAATATACCTATGTTCACTTTGCCATCCTTCTTATCCGCCAATTACTTGGGGTAGTTCCGCTTCCAGTGACCAGTCCCTTTGCAGTAGAAGCACTCAATTTCAGGCTTAGGTCCAGACTTGGGTTTTTTTCACTTGAGCAGCAACTTGCTTGCCGTTCTTCTTGAAGTTCCCCTTTCTTCCCTTTGTCCCTTTACTTGAAACTAGTGGTTTTGTTTACCATCAACACTTGATGCTTTTCTTGATTTCTAGCTTCGTCGATTTCAGCATCACGAAGAGCTTGGGAATCGTTTCTGTTATCCCTTGCATATTATAGTTCATCACGAAGTTCTACTAACTTGGTGATGGTGACTAGAGAATTTTGTCAATCACTATTTTATCTGGAAGATTAACTCCCACTTGATTCAAGCGATTGTAGTACCCAGACAATCTGAGCACATGCTCACTGCTTGAGCTATTCTCCTCCATCTTTTAGCTATAGAACTTGTTGGAGACTTCATATCTCTCAACTCGGGTATTTGCTTGAAATATTAACTTCAACTCCTGGAACATCTCATATGGTCCATGACGTTCAAAACATCTTTGAAGTCCCGATTCTAAGCCGTTTAAGCATCGTGCACTAAACTATCAAGTAGTCATCATATTGAGCTGTTGGGGAACGTAGCAATAATTCAAAATTTTCCTACGTGTCACCAAGATCAATCTATGGAGTCATCTAGCAATTAGGGAGGAGTGGATCTACATACCCTTGTAGATCGCGCGCGGAAGCGTTCAAGAGAACGGGGTTGATGGAGTCATACTCGTCGTGATCCAAATCACCGATTATCCTAGCGCCGAACGGACGGCACCTCCGCGTTCAACACACGTACGGAGCAGCGACGTCTCCTCCTTCTTGATCCAGCAAGGGGGGAGAAGAGGTTGATGGAGATCCAGCAGCACGACTGCGTGGTGGTGGAAGTAGCGGGATTCCAACAGGGCTTCGCCAAGCGCTGCGGGAGGAGGGAGATGTGTCATGGGAGGGAGAGGGAGGCGCCAGGGCTTAGGTATGGTTGCCCTCCCTTCCCCCCACTATATATAGGGCCAAGGGAGAGGGGGAGGGCGCAGCCTTGCCCCTTCCTCCAAGGAAGGGTGCGGCCAAGGGGGGGAGGAGTCCATCCTCCCCAAGGCACCTCGGAGGTGCCTTCCCCCTTTAGGACTCTCCCCTCCTCTTGTCCCTTTGGCGCATGGGCCTCTAGGGGATGGTGCCCTTGGCCCATGTAGGCCAAGGCGCACCACCTACAGCCCATGTGGCCCCCCGGGGCAGGTGGCCCCACCCGGTGGACCCCCAGGACCCTTCCGATGGTCCCGGTACAATACCGGTGACCCCGAAACTTGTCCCGATGGCCGAAATAGCACTTCCTATATATAATTATTTACCTCCGTACCATTCCGGAACTCCTCGTGACGTCCGGGATCTCATTCGGGACTCCGAACAACTTTCGGGTTACCGCATACTAATATCTCTATAACCCTCGCGTCACCGAACCTTAAGTGTGTAGACCCTACGGGTTCGGGAGACATGCAGACATGACCGAGATGACTCTCCGGTCAATAACCAACAGTGGGATCTGGATACCCATGTTGGCTCCCACATGTTCCACAATGATCTCATCGGATGAACGACAATGTCAAGGACTTAATCAATCCCGTATACAATTCCCTTTGTCTAGCGGTACGAAACTTGCCCGAGATTCGATCGCCGGCATCCCGATACCTTGTTCAATCTCGTTACTGGCAAGTCTCTTTACTCGTTCCGTAACACATCATCCCGTGATCAACTCCTTGATCACATTGTGCACATTATGATGATGTCCTACCGAGTGGGCCCAGAGATACCTCTCCGTCACACGGAGTGACAAATCCCAGTCTCGATTCGTGCCAACCCAATAGACACTTTCAGAGATACCTGTAGTGTACCTTTATAGCCACCCAGTTACGTTGTGACGTTTGGCACACCCAAAGTATTCCTACGTATCCGCGAGTTGCACAATCTCATGGTCTAAGGAAATGATACTTGACATTAGAAAAGCTTTAGCATACGAACTACACGATCTAGTGCTATGCTTAGGATTGGGTCTTGTCCATCACATCATTCTCCTAATGATGTGATCCCGTTATCAACGACATCTAATGTCCATGGTCAGAAAACCGTAACCATCTATTGATCAATGAGCTAGTCAACTAGAGGCTTACTAGGGACATGGTGTTGTCTATGTATCCACACATGTATCTGAGTTTCCTATCAATACAATTCTAGCATGGATAATAAACGATTGTCATGAACAAGGAAATATAATAATAATCAATTTATTATTGCCTCTAGGGCATATTTCCAACAGTCTCCCACTTGCACTAGAGTCAATAATCTAGTTCACATCGATATGTGATTAACACTCAAGGTCACATCCCCATGTGACTAACACCCAAAGAGTTTACTAGAGTCAATAATCTAGTTCACATTTACCATGTGATTAACACTCGATGAGTTCTGGGTTTGATCATGTTTTGCTTGTGAGAGAGGTTTTAGTCAACGGGTCTGAATCTTTCAGATCCATATGTACTTCGCAAATTTCTTGTCATCTTGTAGATGCAACTACTACGCTACATTTGGAGCTATTCCAAATAACTGTTCTACTATACGAATCCAGTTTACTACTCAGAATAATCTAGATTAGTGTCAAAGTTTGCATCGGCGTAACCCTTTACGACGAACTCTTTTACCACCTCCATAATCGAGAAAATTCCTTAGTCCACTAGTTACTAAGGATAACTTTGACCGCTGTCCTGTGATCCATTCTTGGATCACTCTTGTACCCCTTGACTGACTCATGGCAAGGCACACTTCAGGTGCGGTACACAGCATAGCATACTGTAGAGCCTATATCTAAAGCATAGGGGACGACCTTCGTCCTTCCTCTTTCTTCTGCCGTGGTCGAGCTTTAAGTCTTAACTTCATACCTTACAACTCAGGCAAGAACTCCTTCTTTGACTGATCCATCTTGAACACCTTCAAGATCATGTCAAGGTATGTGCTCATTTGAAAGTACCATTAAGCGTTTTGATCTATCCTTATAGATCTTGATGCTTAATGTTCAAGCAGCTTAATCCAGGCTTTCCATTGAAAAACACTTTCCAAATAACTCTATATGCTTTCCAGAAATTCTACATCATTTCTGATCCATAATGTCAACAACATATACTCATCAGAAATTCTATAGTGCTCCCACTCACCTTTTTGGAAATACAAGTTTCTCATAAACTTTGTATAAACCCAAAATCTTTGATCATCTCATCAAAGCGTACATTCCAACTCCGAGATGCTTGCTCCAGTCCTTAGAAGGATAGCTGGAGCTTTGCATACTTATTAGCATCTTTCAGGATTGACAAAACCTTCCGGTTGTATCACATACAACCTTTCCTCAAGAAAATCATCGAGGAAACAATGTTTTGACATCCTATCTGCAAGATTTCATAAATAATGCAATAATCGCTAATATAATTCCAACAGACTCTTAGCATCGCTACGAGTGAGAAAGTCTCATCGTAGTTAACTCCTTGAACTTGTCAGAAAACATCTTAACGACAAGTCGAGCTTTCTTAATGGTGATACTTACCATCATTGTCCGTCTTCCTTTTAAAATCCATATGTACCTAACAGCCTTACGACCATCAAGTAGTTCTTCCAAAGTCTATACTTTGTTTTCATACATGGATCCTATCTCGGATTTTATGGCCTCGAGCCATTTATCAGAATCCGGGCCCACCATCGCTTCTCCATAGCTCGTAGGTTCATTGTTGTCTAGCAACATGACTTCCAAGACAGGATTACGTACCACTCTGAAGTAGTACGCATCCTTGTCATCCCACGAGGTTTGGTAGTGACTTGATCTGAAGTTTCATGATCACTATCATAAGCTTCCACTTCAATTGGTGTAGGTGCCACAGGAACAACTCCTATGCCCTGCCACACACTAGTTGAAGAGACGGTTCAATAATCTCATCAAGTCTCCACCATCCTCCCACTCAATTCTTTCGAGAGAAACTTTTCCTCGAGAAAGGACCCAATTCTAGAAACAATTCGAATCTGAGACAGGAGGTATACCCAACTGTTTTGGGTGTCCTATGAATATGCATTTATCCGCTTTGGGTTCGAGCTTATCAGCCTGAAACTTTTTCACATAAGCGCCGCAGCCCCAAACTTCTAAGAAATGACAGCTTAGGTTTCTCTAAACCATAGTTCATATGGTGTCATCTCATCGGAATTACGTGGTGCCCAATTTAAAGTGAACGTGGTTATCTCTTAATGCCTAACCCATAAACTATCGTGGTAATTCGATAAGAGACATCATGGTATGCATCATATCCAATAGGGTGCAGTTATGATGTTCGGACACACCATCACACTATGGTGTTCCAGGCTGTATTAGTTGTGAAACAATTTCCACAATGTCTTAATTCTGTGCCAAACTCGTAATTCAGATGTTCATCTCTATGATCATATCATAGATCTTTTATCCTCTTGTCACGACGATCTTTCAACTTCACCCTAAAATTACTTGAACCTTTCAATAATTCAGACTCGTGATTCATCAAGTAAATATACTCAACATCTACTCAAATCATCTGTGAAGTAAGAACATAACGATATCCACTACACGCCTTATCACTCATTGGACTGCACACATCA
Source organism: Triticum aestivum (assembly GCF_018294505.1). Taxonomy (NCBI): domain Eukaryota; kingdom Viridiplantae; phylum Streptophyta; class Magnoliopsida; order Poales; family Poaceae; genus Triticum; species Triticum aestivum. Next base: position 368,521,830 of record NC_057794.1, read on the forward strand.
AAATGTATTACTTCCAACAAGTTGCTTTCTAGTTCCATTTTACTGAAAACGAGGCTTTCAGTCATCTTGCCCATGTGGTATGATTTGCATGCCTCAAGTGATTCAAAATCAAGTGAGTTCAATCGATCCATTTGCATGGAGTTTCTTCATGCATATACACCAATAGACATGGTTCGCATGTCTCAAACTTTTCAAAAACGAGTGAGTCCAAAGATCCATCAACATGGAGCTTCTTCATGCATTTTATACCGATATGACTTACGTGGCAGTGCCACAAGTAGGTGGTACTATCATTACTATCTTTTGGCATGAACATGTGTATCACTACGATCGAGATTCAATGAACCATTCATTTTAGGTGCAAGACCATTGAAGGTATTATTCAAATAAACAGAGTAACCGTTATTCTCCTTAAATGAATAACCGTATCGCGATAGACATAATCCAATCATGTCTATGCTCAACGCAAACACCAATCTCGATGGTAGAGGGAGCGTGCAATGCTTGATCATATCAACATTGGAAACACTTCCAACACATATCGTCAGCTCACCTTTAGCTAGTCTCCGTTTATTCCGTAACTCTTATTTCGAGTTACTAACACTTAGTAACCGAACCAGTATCTAATACCCTGGTGCTACTAGGAGTACTAGTAAAGTACACATTAACACAATGTATATCCAATATGCTTCTATCGACCTTGCCAGCCTTCTCATCTACCAAGTATCTAGGGTAATTGTGCTCCAGTGGCTGTTCCCTTTATTACAGAAGCACTTAGTCTCGGGTTTGGGTTCAACCTTGGGTTTCTTCACTAGAGCAGCAGCTGATTTGCCGTTTCATGAAGTATCCCTTCTTGCCCTTACCCTTCTTAAAACTAGTGGTTTCACTAACCATCAACAATTGATGCTCCTTCTTGATTTCTACTTTCGCGGTGTCAAACATCGCGAGTATTTCAAGGATCATCATATCTATCCCTGATATGTTATAGTTCATCACGAAGCTCTAGCAGCTTGGTGGTAATGACTTCGGAGAAACATCACTATCTCATCTGGAAGATCAACTCCCACTTGATTCAAATGATTGTTGTATTCAGACAGTCTGAGCACAAGCTCAACAATTGAGCTTTCCTCCCTTAGTTTGCAGGCTAAGAAAATCGTCGGAGGTCTTATACCTCTTGACGTGGGCACGAGCCTGAAATCCCAATTTCAGCCCTCGAAACATCTCATATGTTTCGCGACGTTTCAAAACGTCTTTGGTGCCTCAACTCTAAACCGTTTAACTGAACTATCACGTAGTTATCAAAATGTGTATGTCAGATGTTCGCAACATCCACAGACAACGTTTGAGGTTCAGCACACTGAGCGGTGCATTAAGGACATAAGCCTTCTATGAAGCAATGAGGACAATCCTCAGTTTACGGACCTAGTCCGCATAATTGCTACTATCAACTTTCAACTAAATTTTCTCTAGGAACATAACTAAACAGTAGAACTGAAGCGCGAGCTATGACATAATTTGCAAAATCCTTTTGACTATGTTCAAGATAATTAAGTTCATCTTATGAACTCCCACTCAGATAGACATCCCTCTAGTCATCTAAGTGATTACATGATCCGGGTCAACTAGGCCGTGTCCGGTCATCACGTGAGACGGACTAGTCATCATCGGTGAACATCTTCATGTTGATCGTATCTACCATACGACTCATGCTCGACCTTTCGGTCTCTTCTGTGTTCCGAGGCCATGTCTGTACATGCTAGGCTCGTCAAGTCAACCTAAGTGTTTGCATGTGTTCCGAGGCCATGTCTGTACATGCTAGGCTCGTCAACACCCGTTGTATTCGAACGTAAGAATCTATACACCTGATCATTACGTGGTGCTTCGAAACTACAAACTGTCGCAACGGTGCACAGTTAGGGGGAACACATTCTTGAAATTTTAATGAGAGATCATCTTATTTACTACCGTCGTTCTAAGCAAATAAGATGTATAAACATGATAAACATCACATGCAATCAAATAGTGACATGATATGGCCAATATCATATTGCTCCTTTTGATCTCCATCTTCGGGGCTCCATGATCATCATCGTCACCGGCATGACACCATGATCTCCATCATCATGATCTCCATCATTGTGTCTCCATGAAGTTGTCTCGCCAACTATTACTTCTACTACTACAGCTAACGGTTAGCAATAAAGTAAAGTAATTACATGACGTTTATGTTGACACGCAGGTCATAAATAAATTAAGACAACTCCTATGGCTCCTGCCGGTTGTCATACTCATCGACATGCAAGTCGTGATTCCTATTACAAGAACATGATCAATCTCATACATCACATATATCATTCATCACATCCTTTGGCCATATCACATCACATAGCATACTTCTACTACTATAGCTAACGGTTAGCAATAAAGTAAAGTAATTACATGACGTTTATGTTGACACGCAGGTCATAAATAAATTAAGACAACTCCTATGGCTCCTGCCGGTTGTCATACTCATCGACATGCAAGTCGTGATTCCTATTACAAGAACATGATCAATCTCATACATCACATATATCATTCATCACATCCTTTGGCCATATCACATCACATAGCATACCCTGCAAAAACAAGTTAGACATCCTCTAATTGTTGTTGCATGTTTTACGTGGCTGCTATGGGTTTCTAGCAAGAATGTTTCTTACCTACGCAAAAACCACAACGTGATATGCCAATTGCTATTTACCCTTCATAAGGACCCTTTTCATCGAATCCGATCCGACTAAAGTGGGAGAGACAGACACCCGCCAGCCACCTTATGCAACTAGTGCATGTTTGTCGGTGGAACCAGTCTCACGTAAGAGTACGTGTAAGGTCGGTCCGGGCCGCTTCATCCCACGATGCCGCCGAATAAAGATAAGACTAGTAACGGCAAGATAATTGACAATATCGACGCTCACAACTACTTTGTGTTCTACTCCTGCATAGTAACTACGCATAAACCTAGCTCATGATGCCACTGTTGGGGAACGTAGCAATAATTCAAAATTTTCCTACGTGTCACCAAGATCAATCTATGGAGTCATCTAGCAACGAGGGAGGAGTGGATCTACATACCCTTGTAGATCGCGCGCGGAAGCGTTCAAGAGAACGGGGTTGATGGAGTCGTACTCGTCGTGATCCAAATCACCGATGATCCTAGCGCCGAACGGACGACACCTCCGCGTTCAACACAACTACGGAGCAGCGACGTCTCCTCCTTCTTGATCCATCAAGGGGGGAGGAGAGGTTGATGGAGATCCAGCAGCACGACGGCGTGGTGGTGGAAGTAGCGGGATTCCAACAGGGCTTCGCCAAGCGCTGCGGGAGGAGGGAGATGTGTCATGGGAGGGAGAGGGAGGCGCCAGGGCTTAGGTATGGTTGCCCTCCCTTCCCCCCACTATATATAGGGCCAAGGGAGAGGGGGAGGGCGCAGCCTTGCCCCTTCCTCCAAGGAAGGGTGTGGCCAAGGGGGGGAGGAGTCCATCCTCCCCAAGGCACCTCGGAGGTGCCTTCCCCCTTTAGGACTCTCCCCTCCTCTTGTCCCTTTGGCGCATGGGCCTCTAGGGGCTGGTTCCCTTGGCCCATGTAGGCCAAGGCGCACCCCCTACAGCCCATGTGGCCCCACGGGGCAGGTGGCCCCACCCGGTGGACCCCCGGGACCCTTTCGGTGGTCCCGGTACAATACCGATGACCCCGAAACTTGTCCCGATGGCCGAAATAGCACTTCCTATATATAATTCTTTACCTACGGACCATTCCGGAACTCCTCGTGACGTACGGGATCTCATCCGGGACTCTGAACAACTTTCGAGTTACCACATACTAATATCTCTATAACCCTAGCGTCCCCGAACCTTAAGTGTGTAGACCCTACGGGTTCGGGAGACATGCAGACATGACCGAGATGACTCTCCGGTCAATAACCAACAGCGGGATCTGGATACCCATGTTGGCTCCCACATGTTCCACGATGATCTCATCGGATGAACCACGATGTCAAGGACTTACTCAATCCCGTATACAATTCCCTTTGTCTAGCGGTATGATACTTGCCCGAGATTCGATCGTCGGCATCCTGATACCTTGTTCAATCTCGTTACCGGCAAGTCTCTTTACTCGTTCCGTAACACATCATCCCGTGATCAACTCCTTGATCACATTGTGCACATTATGATGATGTCCTACCGAGTGGGACCAGAAATACCTCTCCGTCACACGGAGTGACAAATCCCAGTCTCGATTCGTGCCAACCCAACAGACACTTTCAGAGATACCTGTAGTGTACCTTTATAGCCACCCAGTTACGTTGTGACGTTTGGCACACCCAAAGTATTCCTACGGTATCCGGGAGTTGCACAATCTCATGGTCTAAGGAAATGATACTTGACATTAGAAAAGCTTTAGCATACGAACTACACGATCTATTGCTATGCTTAGGATTGGGTCTTGTCCATCACATCATTCTCCTAATGATGTGATCCCGTTATCAACGACATCCAATGTCCATGGTCAGGAAACCGTAACCATCTATTGATCAACGAGCTAGTCAACTAGAGGCTTACTAGGGACATGGTGTTGTCTATGTATCCACACATGTATCTGAGTTTCCTATCAATACAATTCTAGCATGGATAATAAACGATTATCATGAACAAGGAAATATAATAATAATCAATTTATTATTGCCTCTAGGGCATATTTCCAACATGAGCTAGCCAAATGTTCATAACATCTGCATCTGCTCCTGCAATAGATTTGTCACCTAGCGGTGCATCAAGGACATAATTCTTCTGTGCAGCAATGAGGTTAAACCTCAGATCACGGATCCAATCCGCATCATTGCTACTAATATATTTCAACTTAGTTTTCTCTAGGAACATATCAAAAATAAAACAGGGGAGCTAAACACGAGCTATTGATCTACAACATAGATATGCTAATACTACCAGGACTAAGTTCATGATAAATTTAAGTTTAATTAATCATATTACTTAAGAACTCCCACTTAGATAGACATCCCTCTAATCCTCTAAGTGATCACGTGATCCATATCAACTAAACAATGTTCGATCATCATGTGAGATGGAGTAGTTTCAATGGTGAACATCACTATGTTGAGCATATCTACTATATGATTCACGCTCGACCTTTCGGTCTCAGTGTTCCGAGGCCATATCTGTTATATGCTAGGCTCGTCAAGTTTAACATGAGTATTCCGCGTGTGCAACTGTTTTGCACCCGTTGTATTTGAACGTAGAGCCTATCACACCCGATCATCATGTGGTGTCTCAGCACGAAGAACTTTCGCAACGGTGCATACTCAGAGAGAACACTTGTACCTTGATAATTAGTGAGAGATCATCTTATAAAGCTACCGTCGAACTAAGCAAAGTAAGATGTATAAAAGATAAACATCACATGCAATCAAAATATGTGACATGATATGGCCATCATCGTCTTGTGCCTTTGATCTCCATCTTCAAAGCATCGTCATGATTTCCATCATCACCGGCATGACACCATGATCTCCATCATCTTGATCTATATCAATGTATCGTCACATGGTCGTCTCGCCAACTATTGCTCTTGCAACTATTGCTATCGCATAGCGATAAAGTAAAGCAATTATTTGGCGCTTACATATTATGCAATAAAGAGACAACCATAAGGCTTCTGGCAGTTGCCGATAACTTCAACAAAACACGATCATCTTATACAACAACTTATATCTCATCACGTCTTGACCATATCACATCACAACATGCCCTGCAAAAACAAGTTAGACATCCTCTACTTTGTTGTTGCAAGTTTTACATGGCTGCTACGGGCTGAGCAAGAACCGTTCTTACCCACGCATCAAAACCACAACTATAGTTTGTCAAGTTAGTGTTTTTTTAACCTTCTCAAGGACCGGGCGTAGCCACACTTGGTTCAACTAAAGTTGGAGAAACTGACACCCGTTAGTCACCTGTGTTCATAGCACGACGGTAAAACCGGTCTCGCGTAAGCGTACGCGTAATGTCGATCCGGGCCGCTTCATCCAACAATACCGCCGAACCAAAGCATGACATGCTGGTAAGCAGTATGACTTATATCGCCCACAACTCACTTGTGTTCTACTCGTGCATATTACATCAACGCATAAAACCTGTCTCGGATGCCACTGTTGGGGAACGTAGTAATTTCAAAAATTTCCTACGCACACGCAAGATCATGGTGATGCATAGCAACGAGATAGGAGAGTGTGCCCACGTACCCTCGTAGACCGAAAGTGGAAGCGTTAGCACAACGCGGTTGATGTAGTCATACGTCTTCACGATCCGACCAATCAAGTACCGAACGCATGGCACCTCCGAGTTCTGCACACGTTCAACTTGATGACGTCCCTCGAATTCCAATCCAGTCGAGTGTTGAGGGAGAGTTTTGTCAGCACGGTGGCATGGTGACGATGATGATGTTCTACCGACGCAGGGCTTCGCCTAAGCACCGCTACGATATGATCGAGGTGGATTATGGTGGAGGGGGGCACCGCACACGGCTAAGACATCAAGAGATCAATTGTTGTGTCTATGGGGTGCCCCCTGGCCACGTATATAAAGGAGTGAAGGAGGGGAGGGGCCGGCCCTCTCTATGGCACGCCCTAGGGGAGTCCTACTCCCACCGGGAGTAGGATTCCCCCTTTCCTAGTATAACTAGGAGCCCTTCCAAGTAGTAGGAGTAGGAGAGAAGGAAAGAAAAAAGAGAAGAGAAGGAAGGAGGGGGTGCAGCCCTTCCCCCTAGTCCAATTCGAACGAGGCCTTGGGGGGGGGCGGCTTGCCTCTCTCTCTTTCCCCTAAAGCACAATAAGGCCCATACACTCCCCAGCGAATTCCCGTAACTCCCAGGTACTTCGATAAATACCCGAATCATTCGGAACCTTTCCGATGTCCGAATATAGTCATCCAATATATCGATCTTTACGTCTTGACCATTTCGAGACTCCTCATCATGTCCTAGATCTCATCTGGGACTCCGAACTACCATCAATACATCAAAACACATAAACTCATAATATAACCGTCATCGAACTTTAAGCATGCGGACCCTACGGGTTCGAGAACTATGTAGACATGACCGAGACACGTCTCCGGTCAATAACCAATAGCGGAACCTGGATGCTCATATTGGCTCCTACATATTCTACGAAGATCTTTATCGGTCAAACCGCATAACAACATACGTTGTTCCCTTTGTCATCGGTATGTTACTTGCCCGAGATTCGATCGTCGGTATCTCAATACCTAGTTCAATCTCGTTACCGGCAAGTCTCTTTACTCGTTCCGTAATACATCATCTCGCAACTAACTCATTAGTTGCAATGCTTGCAAGGCTTATAGTGATGTGCATTACCGAGTGGGCCCAGAGATACCTCTTCGACAATCGGAGTGACAAATCCTAATCTTGAAATACGCCAACCCAACAAGTACCTTCGGAGACACCTGTAGAGCACCTTTATAATTACCCAGTTACGTTGTGACGTTTGGTGGCACACAAAGTGTTCCTCCGGTAAACGGGAGTTGCATAATCTCATAGTCATAGGAACATGTATAAGTCATGAAGAAAGCAATAGCAACAAACTAAACGATCAAGTGCTAAGCTAACGGAATGGGTCAAGTCAATCACATCATTCTCCTAATGATGTGATCCCGTTAATCAAATGACAACTCATGTCTATGGTTAGGAAACATAACCATCTTTGATCAACGAGCTAGTCAAGTAGAGGCATACTAGTGACACTCTGTTTGTCTATGTATTCACACATGTATTATGTTTCCGGTTAATACGATTCTAGCATGAATAATAAACATTTATCATGATATAAGGAAATAAATAATATCTTTATGATCGCCTCTAGGGCATATTTCCTTCAAGGCTCAATTGGAGTTTGGAATCAGTATTCTTTATCTCAGTCTCTTGAGCCGCCAACCGGGTTTTCGCATCAGTCAGTTGAGAATCCAAGTCAGTTATGGCAGTCTACAAACATGCACAGGTGTGTCAAAGTTTATTCCAATAAATGTCATAATGATTAAAGTCCCAAGTGCTTTGCAAAGCAAGACCACTCGGCACTTGGGGGCTAATGTTTGCCAAAGCAATTTTTAAATGTAAAAATGACTCTTCTAAAAACAAGTCCCAAGTGTTTTACAAGTAACAATGCTTGGCACTTGGGGGCTAATGCATGATATTCAGAAGGTTTTTTCCTCTTGAGCCGGATGACAATACTAGTTTGGACTGATTCAAGACAGCTATGAAGTTAAGTACCGGCTCATTCATGATGAATTGAGCTGGCCCTTGGGGACTACAGGTGAAATTATGCTAATCAGATAAATCCGATTAAACATTTTAAACCGGACATGGAAAAATCTAGGTCAGAACGTCAACCTATATCACAAGTCTACAGATCATTCAAGTTTATCATAATCAGGAGACTTGGGGGGCTGGCAGAGCATATAAGCTAATGAAAGCCGGAGATCATACCTCATATTTTAATTGCAGCTGTTTGACCATCTCAATTTCAGAGTCACGGCTAGAATGCACGTGACTAAGGTAGCCAGATAGCACATCACTAATACTCAGGTGAGCATAGTGAGAGATGTCAAAGCGAACTTTCTGCTTTTCTAAAGCCTCTTGCTTGGCGGAGTGTCTGGCCAGTACCGCTGGATTGCCTGGCTCAACAAATCTACTACCAGTGATCAGAACATCATTGTCATAAGTCACCGTCGGGTTAGTTGAGCTTGACGGTTCGACGGTAGAGGGATTGAGAATGGTCTCGTCAAGAGATGGCTCAGGAGGATCTATTTGAATATTCACAGTAGGGTCTTCTAGTGCTTCTGGTTGTCCCGGGGCAGGAGTCAGTGATGCAGGTTCAGCGACTTTTGGGTCTTCAATCGGCTTAATTACCCTTGCCTTCTTAGGTTTTGCTTGACCACTAAGAGGAATTTCATGAATCAGTATAATGATACGGACATAAAGATGCAGAAGAAGGATAATTATCTTTACCCAGGGGCAGTCTTGAAAGCCGGAAGTTGAGTTTGTGAAGAATCACCAGAAGAACGAGAGACCTCCTGCAAAAGTGAAATCACAATTAAAAAGAGCAAGGAAATAGATTCATTGATAAAGGCAAAAGTCAAAGGTGAAGGAAACCTCATTCTAGCGTTTCCGAGGAGTTTTCGGTAAGCCGGAGGGCAGTTCATTGTCGTCACTGGTCCGGGTCTGACGGCGGCTCTCATGTTGCTACTTTTTCAAAAGAAAATGAGGATCCAAATAAGCCAAAGGGTGTGAAAACCTTACTTTCCAGGTTACCAGTCGAGGTTTCTGTCTTGGCAAAGGTTCTGAGTCAGAGGAAATAATTACCTCTTCTTATACTTCCTAGCTGGCCCCCGTGTCATCCTGATAATAGTCAGTGTCAATAAGATTGTTAAAAAGCAGGCCAAGAGAGTCAAGGGCTACCTCCGACTCAGAAACATCATCCAACTTGAACATATCAGAAGCAGTTGTTTTCATCTTAGATTTCTGGGTCATCTTCTTAGTGGCTATGGCGGCGGCTCTAGCTTTCTTGGCGGCTTCATGATCATATTTGGCCTTCCAAAAGTCAGATTTGGCCTGTAGGCAAATAACAGGTTAAAAATCATGCAAGTACTTAACTACTGAAAAAAGAGGAGTCAAAGGGATTTACCTTTGGTGCCGGGTTAAGTTTGCAGAAAGGATTCAATCCTACTTTGATGCAGTCTTCATACTTACTGTTGACAAGAGTGGTTGACATTTCAACAATGGCCTCTTCAGTCAGTTGTAGAGAACTATGACGCAGAGGGTCATCTGGGCCTCCGGCATAGTGATACATCAAGTCAGATCGGCGGCTCAGAGGGATGACCCGCCATGTGATCCAACAGTGGATCAAGTCAACTCCAGTTAAGCCATTTCTCAACAAGGCTTGAACCCTTTTGATGGTTGGGATGAGCTTCTTATGTTCAGCGGCTGAAAGCTTGTCAGGGAGTGAAAACTTAGCGTCAAGACACTCCGCACGATAACCCGGCATTGGTTTTTCATCAGCTGGCGACGTGTCTTTGCAATAAAACCAAGTTTTGTTCCAATCCTTGGGATGGCTTGGTAAGACTACTAAGGGAAAGACATCATCCCGTCTGCGCTGAATCAAAATTCCACCAAGTTCCAAGCTGGGGCCGTTGGTGTATTCATTCTGGCGGTTCAAATAGAAATACTCTCTGAAGAGTTCAACAGTAGGTTCTTCTTGAAGATAAACCTCGCAGAGAACTTGAAAATTGCAGATGTTTGATATGGAGTTGGGTCCAAAATCTTGTGGATGAAGATTGAAAAAATGCAGAACATCTCTGAAGAATTTTGAGCCGGGTGGTGAAAAACCCCGGTTCATATGATCAGTAAAGACGATGACTTCACCATCCTTGGGCTGAGGTTTTTCTTCGGCCGGGTCAGGGGCGCGATAAGACATAATGCTCTTCTCTGGTAAAAACCCAATGATAACAAAATCCTTCAGAGTGGCGTCAGTGACTGTGGAAGGGACCCAGTTGCAAACTGTCGTCGTCTTTGGCGGCATGGTGAGAGGACAAGCTAAAAAGGAAGTATTCTGCCGGTTTAAGTTAAATGGTGGAATCACAGGTTAATGTCTGCAATAGAGATGCGTAATGGCGGCTTAAGTAAGGGCTAACGATATATAAAGGAAAAATGAGCCGGCATGATAAGCCGCCATGACTAAAAGTATTCAAAAGTTGCCAGCGACAAAAATTGGCTAAGTACTGAGATAAACAAGTTTCACAAGATGTTGCTATTATTTTGGATCAAGATTGTTCAAAAAGAGAAAATAAATATAGACCTAAAAAACCAGTACAGAGGAGTTCATCAGTTCTAAGGAGGCCTTTGTACAAGAAACGGGGATCTACTAGCATCTAAAATTGATGCGAAATAGCTACCGCATGAGTTCCATACTTCTTTTAGATCAAAAGAGGATGCGGTGGAGAAACTACGAAGAATCTGTAATGAACAGCGAAGAACACAGAAGAACTTGCAAACCCTAATGCGGATCTAAGGTGCGGAAAAGCAAGAACTTACAGACGCAGTTCTACTACGTAGGATCACCGCTGTTCTCGGGACAAGCTCAGGTTGACGCAGCGGCCAAGGTTGAGGATGACGGTGAGCGCTGCGGCGGCGACGGAGTTCGGGCGATAAAGGGGTTGCGAGAGAAAGAAGAAGAAGAATGAGGAAGACCAGTCGTGCCTATTTATAAGGAGATAGGTGAACAGGCAGGCACGAAGAACGAGGAAGGCCAAAATGTTGATTATCCAGCTAATTAGACGCCTCGATTTTCGGAAGGCATTTAAGATAAGGATCCATTAAGATGACGTCGTGGAGGGTTTCCAAATTTTCTGAAGGTGTCTTCATGGCGGGTTACAGAGCTTTTACAAGCAGTGGAAGATGGATTTCTTCTAAGTGTTGAAGATTGACATGAACAGAGTTCAAATCAACCTGGGGCCTAATGTTGGGGATATGACTACCAGCCACCAGGTATGACCCGCCCAGGAGGGGCCGGGTCAACCGCAACGGCGGGCTACGTGAATGAAGCCCGAAGAGTATACAAGGTGACGGTTTATAATAAGTCTTATAATAGGCCCAAGCCCAGAGGCGGCTTAAGGCCCGTAAGTATAAACCGCCCTGTATGAATAGACTTCTAATGCAAGGCATGTAAGAGATGTCACCGAGCCGGACACGTTGTATGAGCCGGCCAGGAATTTGTAGGCCGCAGGGCGTAACCCGTGTATATAAGGGGACGACCCGGTGGCGGTTTAGGGCAAGAAACAACAGATCAAGAGCCAAGCTAGCGTATTCGCTCCTTGGTCATCGAACCCTAACAATACCACATCAACTGGACTAGGCTTACCTTCACCGCAAGGGGCCGAACCAGTATAAACCTCTCGTGTCCTTTATCCCGATTAACCCCTTTAAACTTCCTAGTTGCGATGGCTCCATGACTAAGTCCTTTCACTAGGACATTTGCCGTGATAATTCCACGACAGTCGTTGTTTATGTTTAGTGCGTACTTAACCGCATCCCAATTTCTTACGAACGACCCAAAAGAGACCAATGCAATATTTGTAACCTTGAGAAAAAATTAACGATTTGGGCACTTGGAAGCCTACTACATATCCCGCTGCAACGCGCGGGGTATCCATCTAGTTTGACTAATGAATGAAGCCGGTTTTTCAAGAAGCTTATCTCCCTTCGGTTTTCTCATATTCTTGTTTTCTTTTTGGGAGTACTTTTACTTGACAACCAATATATGCATATGCCATCTTGTTTCTTCCCTCCCCTCGGCGACTATGGAAAATTAGTTCTTTTCTAGGCTTTGTCGATGAGCCCGTGTATTCACCTTGCCTATATTTACCGCTCCAGCGGCCGATTGTGGGAAAGAGAATCGCGGTGCTTCCGCTCCGGCTAGTCTTTAGGTTAGGTTTTTTAGTCCTGGTGGTTGTGGCACTCGGGAGGATTCCAACGCTTCTCCTTTGAGCTTGCCTTTTGGGTTTCGATCTTTCTTGAGTTCATCCGTTTGGACGTATTCTACGGATTTCCATCGTTCATTCATGCCATCTCCTTGGTGGGCGAGATTATGATTTCTTGTCGTGCATATGCAATAGCGATATCTGGTGACAGGTGCTTCACATGATTCAAGAGTTCAACGGTGACAACTATGGCTCCAGGCACTGACCCTTGAGGGAACGTGCACGAAGACTTCTCGGTTGTCTTCGGTTTTCAGAAAATGGAAAATATCTTTAGAAAACTGAAAACCTCAGAAGGACAACTGAAGTATACTAAGATTAAGAAGATAAAAAACGGTAGAAAACAGAGTAGCACCGTTTAAAAGAGTTCCAAAAATGTGTAATGATAGGATGACATTGTCCAATTACCCTCGCGGCAGTGGGCAGTGCACTGCACCGGATCTGAGACGATCCTTTTCCCCGAATTAGTCGCCGTCACGCAATGCTCGATCCGTCTGCGGATCTCTCACTCGCTGTCTATTCAGACTGCTCACGGTGGGGAGTAACATAGAGTAGTAATTTGCCGATGTTATTAGTCTATGTTACTACCTTTATAGTGGATAGTAACATATAAGTGATATCATGAAAGAGTTCATTTGTTAGGCTATAGACTCATTATGCATTGAAATGTGTGATGTTACAGTAACTAGCTAAGTTACCACAAACCCCTCTCTCCTCATTAATTAGCTGCCACATAAACAATTTTGTATTGAAATGTGTGATGTTACTAATTAAGTTATTCCCATTGTGACTTGTCTAAGGGGTTGTTTGCTCGAGTCACCTTCCGCCATTGATGAGGATTTACTCGCGCGCACAGGTGTCGACCGGTAGGGACGTTCCGCTTACACTGCACCTCGATCGCCTCACTCCACTTCTCAGTCCAAGGGATTAGCACGGGAGGGAGGTAGCTGGGGCCTAGTTTTACCAGGTTCAGATGGCTAGATGCACGGTCTCCATGTCGGCTCCTTGTGTCACACTGCAAGTGTTAGCTTACCTTGATCGGTTACACCACCCGACACTACTTTCTGCAGCGCAGACCAGAACAGACTACTTTCTCTTACAGTTTCACCGGGGTCGAGCGGAAGGAGACGGCGCTAGCGCACCCGCCATGGCTCGCCCTGCCAGTGACGTGGCGCCGGACGTCCCCGTCCTGCCAATGATGGCACTCCGTCCGCGGCATTGATCCTTTGCAGTTTGCTTAGGCCATTGTCGTCGGCTAACGCCGCGCTTAATTGCCGGCCGTTGAGGCCTCACCTGCTACATTGTCTCATTGTCACTCCTGTCCCCGTTCAGTACGCAAGCTCGGAGCCATCGGCGCCAGGAAGTAACACCGCGCGTCTCCGTCAGTTTTCCGATGCCATGCTCGGGCTGGGCTGGGCGGATCTTGCGGCTGCACGCGCCCGGGCGGGTTATTATTGGTCGACGATCTTGTCAGTGTGGCTCCAGCACCATCGATCATCCTGTGGGCTTCGGTGCAGGGAGGCGAGGGCGGTATTGCATTGCAGCGCTCGTAGGGTGTCCTTGCCTAGGTTTGGACTTTGGAGCATGCCCGCGCGTGCATAGTGTCCTCCGTCAGTTGCGCGCCACATTTGCTGCCTAGTTTCATAAATGATAAAAATGATAGTCTACATTTTACATTCTTTATGGATTGCAGGAATTTTAAGACTTAGAATAGAAAAAAAATAAAGGATTGAGAATTTAGAGAGAGGTAGAGTGTGAAATTTGAGCTCGTTCTGCTATCGAGGAAATGGATTCCAAACGAATTTAGTAACCCAAACCATATGATCCAAAAAGTTTCTATAGGGAAAAATAAATCCTTAGTAGTCAAATCCTCCGGTTTTTATTAAAATAAAAACAATTTATGTTTCCACTACGCACTGGCTAGGGTTTAGTCTCCTCTCGGAGATAGCATCGCCGTTGAGTTTCCTTCTCGAATTTGGCCGCCTCTACGGTAAGGGTCGCTATTACTAATTCCCTCGCACCGCGGGATCCCTGCTGTGGTGCTAGGGTTTAGCAGTTTGATATCATCTTTGTCTGACACAAAGCAACTCGATCTCCAGGACGAGGTCTGTGACAATCTGGTGGTGCATGAGGAAGACTCACCGATCAACGAAAGTGTTCTTCGGCTAGCTTTGGCTATGGTTTAGACCGAGAAATCCTTTAGTCAGGCTACCTTCTCCAGGGAAATGTGTGCCAGAATGACAAGAGCACACCACCTTCCAGTCAGGTGGAATGATTTCGCGAGAAACGTCAGGTAACATGGTCTTCGCGGCATGTCGCCACTTGTGTCATTGCAATGATGCAACTCAAGCCGAGCTACATTCAATGATGGAGGGTTTGGCTCTCTCATGAGGATGGTCTGCCCTACCAGTTATATATTGTCCAAATCGACTGCTCTAAATGCTTTGATCGGAAGCTCTTGTGATCGTTTTGCTTATGGGTCATCTTATATTGGAGATTCGTCGACTCTTGAAACTTCGCGAGTTTGTCTTGACGAAAATTAGTCGTAAACAAAATAAGGTTGTTGATTGTTTCGCAAGCTCTTGTAGAAAAGGCTCGTCCACTGCTTGTTGGATGAGCCAAAACCCTCCTTGTATTGATCGGTTGCTTGTTGCCAACCGTAACCCTATTATTTGAGGAAGAAACTCACTGGTTCATGGGAAAAAATTCTTCAAAAATTGTACGACCCAAAGAGGTCATACAAGCATATACTATGCCGTTTAGCATTCTAACGCAAAAAATGTTTGTGAGGATGTGCCCGGTTTTACCTTACGCCAGGGGCAAACGCGTCTCTTTGATCGTGAGAGTTCAATTGGATATACTTTTCTTTTGGAAAATAGTATCTATTTATATCCTAGTACAACAAGTGCAAGCATTTATGACCTGGAATGTAGAGCTATTTTGATTTTCTATTTTAAAATTACCGCCGTAAATTGGATTGGATGTACAATATCTATGCAATATGCATTAAACTAAATGATTCGTTAAATAGAACAAAAGAAACATGCTAGAGAATCTCAAGTTAAAAGAAACATGCTAGAGAATCTCAAATTTGTGGGGCGTAACCATTTGATGAACCAAAGTGTGTGTGTGTGGGGGGGGGGGGGGGGGGGGGGGGGGGAGGATAGGTTGGGCGGAACCATTCGGTCGTGATATCAGTAAAATCATAAAAACGCCTTCTTGGATATCATAAGGTAAGATGCCAAAAAGAATAGAAAATTGGTTAAATACTTCGATCGACAATATTATACTGGTCATTTCGTTGGAGCGGTTTGCAGCGACGTGTCATCGATCTGTTCGACAGGAAGGAGACGAGGACTTTAATGTAATTTCTTTAGTTTTATATATGTTTCTAACGCTAGTTCAGTTACTACTTACCAGATTTGAGTGGTCTAGAAGCCTTCGACGGTGATATCGATAAAAACATAAGAGGGACATCTTAGATATCAATATGATAAGAAGTAAAAAAAAATAATAGAGTAGAAAATAGGTCAAATACCACTCTCTTCGATTTAAAATAAGTGTCGCAGTTTTAAATAAAATAACTCGAAAAGAAATTAGTTTCAAATTATGACACTTATTATGGATGGGAGGAAGTACTGGTTTTGAGTATGTATTTGCAGGCAACGCCGCAGCGTTTTCAGACGTGTGAGCAGACGGTGGCTCTGGAACGCCGCCGTACGTGGCCATCGCGGTCGACGTCGCTTTCAGCCCAGCGAGATAATGAATCTACCGACAGAGACGCCTATCAATTTCCTCCCGTCGCGCTGCATTCGGCGACCGGGATCCCGTGCCATACTTCGGAAAACCACCGTGCTAGCTGGTCCCGCTTCCTCACACCGAATCCACTGCCAAGTGTTTAGTACCTGGACGGACCTATCTCAACTCAAAACTCCGCCGGAGATGTGCACCCATGCCCCTTCATTTATAAATCGGCCACTGGTTACTTTCCAAAGCTAAATAATTAGGCCGCTGGTTCGGTTCATCCCCTTGTGTGTTTTGCTTTGTTGTCACGCCATGAATAGTTGAGCTGTAGCCCACTGGTTTTGTTCTCTGATTGAGGTTAAGGAACAGTGTGGCGATCGATGCTCCGAGCATCAGTCGACACGCGAGCGAGCTTTTCACGAATTATAGTATGTACTCCGAGGTCAGACAGCCCTCGCGGTTTGACCGGATTCACCTGTCGAAGCGGTTTCCTTGAACTATTAAAAACAGAGTAAGAGCGTTTACGGACACACGTCTCAAACCTGTCTCATACGTTTAGACAGGCCGTCTGATTACTGACCGGTCACGACTTTTCAATTCAAACGGACTTCTTAAATGGGTCTCAAACGTCTGATCTAATTGGCACCCTTCATATACAGCCTAAATATATGGCAGGTATGGGGCGCCCGGGCACGCCCATCACGTCGAACCCGATGGCCCGACTCCATCGGAAATTACACCAAATTCATCAAACCCTTCCTCCTCCTCCCGCCACCCTCCAACCTTTCCCGCGCTTGGACCCTCGCCGTCCTCCACCCTTACTCCCAATCCTCACCATCGGTCCCGATCCACCGCTGGGGATGTCGTCCGGCCCGACCCAGACCCCGCGACGGAGACGCAGTCCATCTTGTCCGTCGGCGTCCCTTCGTCGGCTGCGACTTGCAAGGCGGAGAATGTTGCCCGGAAGTTGTGACGACGCCGGTAACAAGAGAGGGAGGTGGCGGCGGCGTCGCAGGGAGGTTCAGACATGGTGGAGCAGTTGTCTCCTCGGCCGCGCCCGGATCCCCGCACCACTTCCATCCGAGCGCCAACGCGGCTTACGCCGTTCGACCCTGTTGGGCCAGTGATCCGAGGCCATCCGTCACACTCGGACATTGATTTCATTTTGGCATATCCGGTTTGTTGAACTATGATTTGCTTCGCTTTATTTTGAACTTTTTTAATTTGGGCAATTTGTATCGTATGATCAATGTGCATGGATTTGAGCATCGGAATTTGAGGTACATGGATGTAAGGCGCAACATATGAGGGGTCGGCGGGCGTTGTTCGTAGACGCGCTCGGACGCACCCGCGGGCGTATAGGAGGCGGATTTGCCAAGTCCGGGTGTAGATGCTCTAACCTACACTTGCGAGTTTGCGAGGCTAGTGTAGCCAAGAGGTGCCGGGTTTCACGGCTTAGAGAACAGTTCCCCTCAAAACTGATTTGCAGTATCAATTTTGAATTTCATATTGACATCAAGTATAAATTTGAATAATAGATGCAACATGTGGAATAAAAACTCGTAAGATAATAGTTCACATCAAATCATGGGGAATATGGTATGAATGAAACATGTATTACCATGCAAAAAGAAAGTTTGTCCAAAAGAATGCACAATCAAATACAATTAAATGTGATCAAATTAAGCAACACCATTATTCCCAAGATCTCCACCACAACCGACCAAACACTGGTACGCGTCAGTGCTATAGAAACGGTTTTTAACCCCTTTCCGCGACGGTATTTGGAACCGTCGCCTAGCGAGTGATGGCGATAGGGGGGTCCTTCCCACATGACCCAGAAACTGTCGAGGATATGCCCTCCGGACACACACATTCGGCAAAATGAGTTCGTGTGCGAGCGACGAGCGCTCAAATACGGAAATACGTACAATAAAACTAAAAAAATACAGTTATACAGCCGAAATTGTTTTCGGTCGTAAGTACATCCCACACAGTCAGTCCCGGTAAACGTTTCCGTTCGTATGTACATCTCACACAGTCGCTCCAAGAAAAACGTTTCCGTTCATAGATACATCACACACAATTTTCTCTGTTAAATCGTTTGTGATAGCGTTGTCATTGCACACGATATTAACAATTTTATCGTTTGCATTATTTAATGCATCACACACGGTGCGTAGAAGAAACTATGTGGCAAAGGCTGTCCATCACACACAGTTTTTATGTGATAAACGTTTGCGCAAGGTTGTCTAATGCAAACAGTTTTCAAGAGAAAGTCGTGTGTGATTGGTCATTAATCTAACACGGTTTATTCCTAGAAACTGTGTGCGTTTCCTGAGGTCATCGCCCACGGTATTTTCTGAATAACCATTTACAATAGCGAAACCCAATTAGCAGGCTAATTTCCCTATTATTAATAATCCATTTATTAATCTAATTGACATTCATATTAAACACATAATATATTTTATTTTCATATTAAGGAAGCAAAATTTCATAATTGAAATACATCTGAGTACAACATGATATAGCTTCAGCACTCAGCTACCCCATTACACAACTGCACCAGCACCAAATTTCACATTCAACATGTAGAACCTTTCGAAATTAGCATCATAGACGGTATATAGACAAATGCATCTCATTTGGAAAACTGCTGAAGCGGAAGGCGAATATTGAGCCTTCATTCATGTTGAAGGTCTTTGCAACTTTAGGCCAGTGCCTGTGGATGATTGATCGTCCGTCCTTCGTCCTCTTCAGGAACACTTCAATATTGAACCGTGTGTGTTGTAGGAAAACCTTCCTCGCCTCCTGACCATAGAGGTGGTTTGAGAGGTAATCATCAGTGAAATGCTTTGAAAAGGCCTGAAAACAAGGATGTGCATAAATATCTTCTCTATATTGGAAATGGGGCAAATGAATAAAAAAGGCAAGGTATAATAGTTAGTACCATCTTATAGTGAACTGATGTCTTTTTCATTGTGCAGACAAAGATCTTGTTGTTTTTGGTTGCTAATATCTTTATTCTAACAATCTTTCTAAGTTTCTTGACTTGATTGATATTCATAGACAACGCATTTCCCCATATGCAAAAAGGGTCGAGTAGTGGATCAAAACCTCTGACAGCAGGACCTACATGTGCAAGACCAAATTGTTAAAAATCTAAATATTAGAATGGTTCATGCAATTGCACAATAATGTGCTATTAGACAACAGACCATGCACGTGCTAACCTCGATTGTAAACCTCAACGCTTCTCATTGTTTCCCTGCAACACATATAAGGTAGTTAGTCATCAGGTTAAGTAACGGTTCACATGCTATTAGTAAAAATATGTTGATGAAAAATAAGCATATTGCAGATTCATCAGATTAATTCAAGCCACATGGAAAACCCATTTATGCAAACCAAGCATGATTAAGAATTAGGAAATATAGCACTTGTATATGTTTCTCATGTATTAAGTGCATCCAAATTCGATTTATTCCTCACATGCACAACAATACAAATTCTACTCATGACAATTGGACATCGCATTGCAGAATTTAACCAAGCAGTTAACTAAACACCACAACAAATTAACCAAATGCTACCTCTTGAGCATGCGTTGGTTTTCCCTTGAAGAGGAAAGTGTGATGCAACAAAGTAGCATAAGTATTTCCCTCAGTTTTTGAGAACCAAGGTATCAATCCAGTAGGAGACTACACGCAAATCGCCTAGTACCCGCACAAACAATCAAGAACCTTGCAACCAACGCGATAAAGGGGTTGTCAATCCCTTCACGACCACTTGCAAAAGTGAGATCTGATAAAGATAATAAGATAAATACTTTTGGTATTTTTGTTGTATAGATTGGAAAATAAAGATTGCAAAATAAACAGTAAACTAGAATTATAGATCGGGAACTTATATAATGTAAAGTAGACCCAGGGCCATATGTTTCACTAGTGGCTTCTCTCATGATAGCATAAATTACGATGGGTGAACAAATTACTGCCGAGCAATTGATAGAAAAGCGCATAGTTTTGAGAATATCTAGGCATGATTATGAACATAGGCATCACGTCTGTGTCAAGTAGACTGAAATGATTCTGCATCTACTACTATTACTCCACACATCAACCACTATCCAGCATGCATCTAGAGTATTAAGTTCATAAGAACAGAGTAACGCATTAGGCAAGATGACATGATGTAGATGGATAAACTCAAGCAATATGACATAAGCCTCATCTTTTTATCCTTGATGGCAACAATACAATACGTGCCTTGCTGCCCCCGCTGTCACTGGGAAAGGACACCACAAGATTGAACCCAAAGCTAGCACTTCTCCCATTGCAAGAAAGATCAATCTAGTAGGCCGAACTAAACTGATAATTCAAAGAGACTTGCAAAGATATCAAATCATGCATATAAGAATTCAGAGAAGAAGCAAATATTGTTCATACATAAACTTGATCATAAATCCACAATTCATTGGATCTCGGCAAACACGCCGCAAAAAGTATTACATCGAATAGATCTCCAAGAACATCGAGGAGCAATTTGTATTAAGAACCAGAGAGAGAGAGAGAGAAGACGCCATCTAGCTAATAATTATGGACCCGAAGGTCTATGGTAAACTACTCACACATCATCGGAGAGGATATGGTGTTGATGTAGAAGCCCTCCGTGATCGAATCCTCCTTCGGCAGATCGCTGGAAAAGGCCCCAAGATGGGATCTCACGGGTACAAAAGGTTGCGGCGGTGGAAAAGTGGTTTCGTGGCTCTCCTGGATGTTTTTAGGTTACATGGGTATATATAGGAGAAAGAAGTACATCGGTGGAGCTCCGTGGGGCCCACGAAGGTGGGGGCACGCCTACCCCCTGGGTGTGCCCCCTGCCTCGTGTAAGCTTCACGGACTTCCAGACTTGTACTCCAAGTCTCCTGGGTTGCATTTGTTCCAAGAAAGATCCTCGTGAAGTTTTCGTTCCGTTTGGATTCCGTTTGATATTCCTTTTCTGCGAAACACTAAAATAGGCAAAATAACAACAATTTGCACTGGGCCTTCGGTTAATAGGTTAGTCCAAAAAATAATATAAAAGTGCACATTAAAGCCCATTAAACATCCAAAACAGATGATATAATAGCATGGAACAATCAAAAATTATAGATACGTTGGAGACGTATCAAGCATCCCCAAGCTTAATTCCTACTCGTCCTCGAGTAGGAAAATGATAAAAACAGAATTTTTGATGTGGAATGCTACCTAACATAATTTTCAATGTAATTTTCTTTATTGTGGCATGAATATTCAGATCCAAAAGATTCAAGACAAAAGTTTAATATTGACAGAAAAACAATAATACTTCAAGCATACTAACCAAGCAATTATGTCTTGTCAAAATAACATAGCCAAAGAAAGCTCATCCCTATAAAATCATATAGTTTGGCCATGCTTCATTTTCATCACACAAAATGCTCCCATCATGCACAACCCCTATGACAAGCCAAGCAATTGTTTCATACTTTAGTATTCTCAAAAAAATTCAACTTTCACGCAATACATGAGCGCGAGCCATGGACATAGCACTATGGGTGGAATAGAATATGATGGTGGAGGTTGTGTGGAGAAGACAAAAAAGGAGAAAGTCTCACATCGACACGACTAATCAACGGGCTATGGAGATGCTCATCAATTGATGTCAATGCGAGGAGTAGGGATTGCCATGCAACGGATGCACTAGAGCTATAAATGTATGAAAGCTCAACAAAGGAAACTAAGTGGGTGTGCATCCAACTTGCTTGCTCATGAAGACCTAAGGCATTTTGAGGAAGCCCATTGTTGGAATATAAAATCCAAGTTCTATAATGAAAAATTCCCACTAGTATATGAAAGTGACAACATAAGAGACTCTCTATCATGAAGATCATGGTGCTACTTTGAAGCACAAGTGTGGATAAAAAGGATAGTAACATTGCCCCTTCTCTCTTTTTCTCTTTTTTTTTATTTGGCCTTTCTCTCTTTTTTTCTCACGGGACAATGCTCTAATAATGATGATCATCACACTTCTATTTATTTACAACTCAAAAATTACAACTCGATACTAGAACAAAATATGACTCTATATGAATGCCTCCGGCGGTGTACTGGGATGTGCAATGATTCAAGAGTTACATGTATAAAAATTATGAGCAGTGGCTTTACCACAAATACGATGTCAAATACATGATCATGCAAGGCAATATGACAATGATGGAGCGTGTCATAAAAATGGAACGATGGAAAGTTGCATGGCAATATATCTCGGAATGGCTATGGAAATGCCATAATAGGTAGGTATGGTGGCTGTTTTAAGGAAGATATAAGGAGGTTTATGTGTGAAAGAGTGTATCATATCACGGGGTTTGGATGCACCGGAGAAGCTTGCACCAACTCTCGAGGTGAGAAAGGGCAATGCATGGTACTGAAGAGGCTAGCAATGATGTAAGGGTGAGAGTGCGTATAATCCATGGACTCAACATTAGTCATAAAGAACTCACATACTTATTGCAAAAATCTACATGTCATCAAAACCAAGCACTAAGCGCATGCTCCTAGGGGGATAAATTGGTAGGACAAGACCATCGCTCGTCCCCGACCGCCACTCATAAGGAAGGCAATCAAAGAACACATCATGCTTCAAATTTGTTACACAACAGTTACCATACGTGCATGCTACGGGACTTGCAAACCTCAACACAAGTATTTCTCAATTTCACAATTATTTAACTAGCATGAATCTAATATCACCATCTTCATATCTCAAAACAATCATCAAGTATCAAACTTCTCATAGTATTCAATGCATTCTATATGGAAGTTTTTATTATACCCATCTTGGATGCATATCATTTTGGACTAATTTTATAGCCAGAGCAAATTACCATGATGTTCTAAAAGACTCTCAAAATAATATAAGTGAAGCATGAGAGATCAATAATTTCTATAAAATAAAACCACCACCGTGCTCTAAAAAGATATAAGTGAAGCACTAGAGCAAAAATTATCTATCTCAGAAGATATATGTGAAGCACATAGAGTATTCTAATAAATTCTGATTCATGTGTGTCTCTCCCAAAAGGTGTGTACATCAAGGATGATTGTGTTAAACTAAAAAGCAAAGACTCAAATCATACAAGACGCTCCAAGCAAAACACATATCATGTGGTGAATAAAAATATAGCCTCAAGTAAAGTTACCGATAGACGAAGACGAAAGAGGGGATGCCTTCTGGGGCATCCCCAAGCTTAGGCTTTTGGTTGTCCTTGAATTTTACCTTGGGGTGCCTTGGGCATCCCCAAGCTTAGGCTCTTGCCACTCCTTGTTCCAAAATCCATCAAATCTTTACCCAAAAACTTGAAAACTTCACAACACAAAACTCAACAGAAAATCTCATGAGCTCCGTTAGTATGAGAAAACAAACCACCACTTTAATGTACTATAATGAACTCATTCTTTATTTATATTGGTGTTAAACCTAATGTATTCCAACTTCTCTATGGTTCATACCCCCTGATACTAGCCATAGATTCATCAAAATAAGCAAACAACACACGAAAAACAGAATCTGTCAAAAACAGAACAGTCTGTAGCAATCTGGAGGTTTCGAATACTTCTGTAACGCCAAAAATTCTGAAAAATTAGGACAACTGAATAATTTGTATATTGATCTACTTCAGTTGGAATTGGTATTTTATCACTCTCTGGTAAAAAATGAAAATTATTCTCGTGAGTGCATACTTTCTGTTTTTATCAGCAAGACCAAATAACAATCACCCAAGAAGATCCTAAAGGCTTTACTTGGTACTCTTGATATTGCTGTCGATCTCTTCTATCTTTTTAAGGTGAAGATCACCAAATCTAGGTAGAGTCATCGTGACAAGCAAGCAATCCAACACACAAGCAAACAAGAAACGGGCAAAAGGGGCAAATAGAAAAAGAGAAGAGGAACGGAAAGAGAGGGAGAGAGGAAGAGAGGGCTAATAAAATGGCAAGGGTGAAGTGGGGGAGAGGAAAACGAGAGGCAAATGACAAATAATGTAATGCGAGGGATAAGAGTTTGTGATGGGTACTTGGTATATTTTGACTTGATAATGGTGCCAGAAATGACTCGTTGTGGGAGTCAAATCTTGACTTGACTTGGCACGAATCTCCCCGGCAACGGTGCCAGAAATTCTTCTTGCTACCTCTTGAGCACTGCGTTGGTTTTCCCTTGAAGAGGAAAGGGTGATGCAGTAAAGCAGCGTAAGTATTTCCCTCAATTTTTGAGAACCAAGGTATCAATCCTGTAGGAGATCACGCACAAGTCCCACGCACCTACACAAACAAATAAGAACCTCGCAACCAACGCGATAAAGGGGTTGTCAAGCCCTTCACGGTCACTTACGAGAGTGAGATATGATAGATATGATAAGATAATATTTTTGGTATTTTTGTGATAAAGAGAAATAAAGATGCAAAGTAAAATAAACGACAAAGGAAATAACTAAGTATTGGAAGATTAATATGATGGAAGATAGACCCTAGGGCCATAGTTTTCACTAGTGGCTTCTCTCAAGAGCATAAGTATTACAGTGGGTAAACAAATTACTGTCGAGCAATTGATAGAATTGAGCATATTTATGAGAATATCTAGGTATGATCATGTATATAGGCATCACGTCCGAGACAAGTAGACCGACTCCTGCCTGCATCTACTACTATTACTCCACACATCGACCGCTATCCATCATGCATCTAGAGTATTAAGTTCAAGAGAACAGAGTAATGCTTTAAGGAAGATGACATGATGTAGAGGGATAAACTCATGCAATATGATATAAACCCCATCTTTTTATCCTCGATGGCAACAATACAATACATATCGGTTCCCTTTCTATCACTGGGATCGAACACCGCAAGATTGAACCCAAAGCTAAGCACTTCTCCCATTGCAAGAAAGATCAATCTAGTAGGCCAAACCAAATTGATAATTCGAAGAGACTTGCAAAGATAAACCAATCATACATAAAAGAATTCAGAGGAGAATCAAATATTTTTCATAGATAATCTGGATCATAAACCCACAATTCATCGGATCTCGACAAACACACCGCAAAAGAAGATTACATCGAATAGATCTCCAAGAAAATCGAGGAGAACTTTGTATTGAGATCCAAAGAGAGAGAAGAAGCCATCTAGCTAATAACTATGGACTCGTAGGTCTGAAAGTAAACTACTCACACATCACCGGAGAGGCCATGGAGTTGATGTAGAGTCCCTCCGTGATCAATGCCCCCTCCCGGTGGAGCTCTGGAAAAGGCCCTGAGATGGGATCTCTTGAGTACAGAAGGTTGTGGCGGTGGAATTAGGTTTTCGTGGTGCTCCTGGATGTTTGGGGGGGGGGGTACGTGGATATATATATAGGAGGAAGAAGCACGTCGGTGGAGCAACGGAGGGCCCACGAGGGTGGAGGGCGCGCCCCCTGCCTTGTGCCTTCCTCCCTTGTTTCTTGACGGCCACTCCAAGTCTCCTGGATCATGTTTGTTGAGAAAATCACGTCCCCGAAGGTTTCATTCCGTTTGGACTCCGTTTGATATTCCTTTTCTTCGAAACCCTAAAATAGGCAAAAATAACAACAATTTGGGCTGGGCCTACGGTTAGTAGGTTAGTCCCAAAAATGATATAAAAGTGTAAAATAAAGCCCATTAACATCCAAAATAGATAATATAATAGCATGGAGCAATCAAAAATTATAGATACGTTGGAGACGTATCATGCATCACCATGTTCTTCCGTGTGCGTAAGAATTTTTTTGAAATTACCGCGTTCCCGAATAGTGGCATCCGAGCTAGATCTATGCGTAGATGTTATATACACGAGTAGAATACAAAGGAGTTGTGGGCGTGAGTATATACACATTGCTTGCCGTCACTAGTTGATTCTTGATTCGATGGTATTGTTGGATGAAGCGGCCCAGACCGACATTACGCGTACGCTTACGCGAGACTGGTTCTACCGACGTGCTTCACACATAGGTGGCTAGTGGGTGTCTGTTTCTCCAACTTTAGTTGAATCGGTTTCAATGAACAAGGTTCTTTCTGAAGATCAAAAAGCAATCACTATACTATGTTGTGGTTTTGATGCGTAGGTAAGAACGGTTCTTGCTAATCCCGTAGCAGCCACGTAAAACTTGCAACAACAAAGTAGAGGACGTCTAACTTGTTTTTGCAGGGCATGTTGTGATGTGATATGGTCAAGACGTGATGAGATATAAATTGTTACATAAGATGATCATGTTTTGTTAAAGTTATCGGCAACTGGCAGGAGCCTTATGGTTATCTCTTTATCGCATAAGATGCAAGCGCCATATAATTGCTTTACTTTATCGCTATGCGATAGCAATAGTTGCAAAATCAATAGTCGGCGAGACGACCATGTGACGACATGTTGATAAAGATCAAGATGATGGAGATCATGGTGTCATGCCGGTGAAGATAGAGATCATGACGGTACTTTGGAGATGGAGATCAAAGGCATAAGATGATGATGGCCATATCATGTCACATATTTTGATTGCATGTGTTGTTTATCTTTTATGCATCTTATTTTTCTTACTATGACGGTAGCATTATGAGATGATCCCTTACTAAAATTTCAAGGTATAAGTGTTCTCCCTAAGTATGCACCGTTGTGACAGTTCTTCGTGCTGAGACACCATGTGATGATCGGGTGTGATAAGCTCTACGTTCACATACAACGGGTGCAAGCCAGTTTTGCACATGCAGAATACTCGGGTTAAACTTGACGAGCCTAGCATATGCAAATATGGCCTCGGAACACTGGAGACCGAAAGGTCGAGTGTGAATCATGTAGTAGATATGATCAACATAGTGATGTTCACCATTGAAAACTACTCCATCTCACGTGATGATCGGACATGGTTTAGTTGATTTGGATCACGTGATCATTTAGATGACTAGAGGGATGTCTATCTAAGTGGGAGTTCTTAAGTAATATGATTAATTGAACTTTAATTTATCATGAACTTAGTCCTGATAGTATTTGCATAACTATGTTGTAGATCAATAGCTCGCGATGTAGCTCCCCGTCTATTTTTGGTATGTTCCTAGAGAAAAACTATGTTGAAAGATGATAGTAGCAATGATGCGGACTAGGTCCGTGATCTGAGGATTATCCTCATTGCTGCACAGAAGATTTATGTCCTTGATGCACCGCTAGGTGACAGACCTATTGCAGGAGCAGATGCAGACATTATGAACATTTGACAAGCTCGGTATAGTGACTACTTGATAGTTTAGTGCACCATGCTTTACAGATTAGAACAGGGACTTCAAAAATGTTTTGAACTCCATGGAGCATATAAGATGTTCCATGAGTTGAAATTGGTATTTCATACTCAGGCCCGTGTCAAGAGGTATGAGACCTCTGACAGTACTTTGCCTACAAGATGGAGGAGAATAGCTCAACCAGTGAGCATGTGCTCAGATTGTCTGGGTACTACAATTGCTTGAATCAAGTGGGAGTTAATCCTGCAGATGAGATAGTAATTGACAAAGTTCTCTAGTCACTATCACCAAGTTACTAGAACTTCATGATGAACTATAATATGCAAGGGATAACAAAAACAATTCCCAAGCTCTTCACGATGCTAAAATTAGTGAAGGTAGAAATCAAGAAAAGCATCAAGTGTTGATGGTTAACAAGACCACTAGTTTCAAGAAAAGGGCAAATGGATAGAAAGGGAACTTCAAGAAGAATGACAAACAAGTTGTCACTCCCATGAAGAAGCCCAAAGCTAGACCCAAGCCTGAAACTGAGTGCTTTCTACTGCAAAGGAAATGGTCACTAGAAGTGGAACTGCCCTAGATACTTGGCAGATAAGAAGGATGGCATAGTGAACAAAGGTATATTGGATATACATGTTATTGATGTGTACTTTACTAGTGTTTATAGCAACCCCTCGGTATTTGATACTGGTTCAGTTGCTAAGAGTAGTAACTCGAAACGGGAGTTGCAAAAATAAACAAAGACTAGTTAAGGGCGAGGTGATGATGTGTGTTGGAATTCCAAGGTTGATAAGATCACCATCACACACTCCCTTTACCTTCGGGATTAGTGTTGAACCTAAAATAAATGTTATTTTTTGTTTGCGTTGAGCTTAATATGATCGGATCATGTTTATTGCAATACGGTTATTCATTTAAGACAAAGAATAATTGTTATTCTGTGTACATGAATAAAACCTTGTGAGGTCATACACCCAAGGTCAATGGTTTATTGAATCTCGATCGTAGTGATACACATATTCATAATATTGAAGCCAAAAATGCTAAGTTAATAATGATAGTGCAACTTATTTGTGGCACTGCCGTTTAGGTCATATTGGTGTAAAGCACATGAAGAAACTCCATGCCGATGGGCTTTTGGAATCACTTGATTATGAATCACTTGATGCTTGCGAACCATGCCTCATGGGAAAGATGACTAAGACTCCGTTCTCCAGAACAATGGAGCGAGAAACTGACTTACTGGAAATAATATATACTGATGTATGCGGTCCGATGAGTGTTGAGGCTCGCGGCAGGTATCATTATTTTTTGACCTTCACAGATGATTTGAGCAGATATGGGTATATCTACTTGATGAAACATAAGTCTGAAACATTTCAAAAGTTCAAAGAATTTTAGAGTGAAGTGGAAAATCATCATGACAAGAAAATAAAGTTTCTACGATCTGATCGCGGAGACGAATATTTGAGTTACGAGTTTGGTCTTCAATTAAAACAATGTGGAGTAGTTTCACAAAATTCGTGCCACCTGGAACACCACATCATAATGGTGTGTCCGAACATCATAACCATACTTTATTGGATACAGTGCAATCAATGATGTCTCTTACCGATTTACCACTATCGTTTTTGGTTTATGCATTAGAGACAAGTACATTCACGTTAAAAAGGGCACCATCTAAATCCGTTGAGACGACACCGTATGAACTGTGGTTTAGCAAAAAACCTAAGTTGTCGTTTCTTAAAGTTTGGGATTGCGATGCTTATGTGAAAAAGTTTCATCCAGATAAGCTCAAACCCAAATCGGAGAAGTGCGTGTTCATATGATACCCAAAAGTAACTGTTGGGTACACCTTCTATCATAGATCCGAAGGCAAGATATTCGTTGCTAAGAATGGATCTTTTCTAGAGAAGGAGTTTCTCTCGAAAGAAGTGAGTAGGAGGAAAGTAGAACTTGATAAGGTAATTGTACCTTAGACTGAATTGGAAAGTAATTCATCACAGAAATCAGTTCCAGTGATGCCTACACCGATTAGTGAGGAAGTTAATGATAATGATCATGAAACTTCAGATCAAGTCACTACCGAGCCTCGTAGGTCAACCAGAATACGTTCCGCACCAAAGTGGTATGGTAATCCTGTTTTGGAAATCATGTTACTAGACCATGACAAACCTATGAACTATGAGGAAGCGATGATGAGCCCATATTCTGCGAAATGGCTTGAGGCCATGAAATCTGAGGTGGTATCCATGTATGAGAACAAAGTATGGACTTTTATTGACTTGCCCGATGATTGGTGAGTCATTGAGAATAAATGGATCTTCAAGAGGAAGATGGACGATGATAGTAGTGTTACTATCTAAAAAGCTCGAATTGTCGCAAAATGTTTCCGACAAGATCAAGGTGTTGACTATGATGAGATTTTCTCACTCGTATCGATGCTTAAAAGTTTGTCCAAATCATGTTAGAAGTTGCCGCATTTTATGAAATCTGGTAAATGGATGTCAGAACTGCATTCCTTAATGGAATTCTTAAAGAAGAGTAGTATATGATGCAACTAGAAGGTTTTGTCAATCCTAAAGGTGCTAACAAAGTGAGCAAGCTCTAGCGATCCATCTATGGACTGGTGCAAGCATCTCGGAGTTGGAATATATGCTTTGATAAAGTGATCAAAGCATATGGTTTTATACAGACTTGCGGTGAAGCCTGTATTTACAAGAAAGTGAGTGGGAGCACTACAACATTTCTGATAAGTATATGTGAATGACATATTATTGATCGGAAATAATGTAGAATTTTCTGGAAAGCATAAAGGAGTGTTTGGAAGGAGTTTTTCAAGGAAAGACCTTGGTGAAGCTACTTACATATTGAGCATCAATATCTATAGAGATAGATCAAGACGCTTGATATTTTCAATGAGTACATACCTTAACAAGATTTTGAAGTAGTTCAAAAATAGAACAGTCAAAGAAGGAGTTCTTGCCTGTGTTGCAAGGTGTGAAGTTGAGTAAAGACTCAAAACCCGACCACGGCAGAAAATAGAAACAGAATGAAAAGTCATTCCCTATGCCTCAGACATAGGTTCTATAAAGTATGCTATGTTGTATACCAGACCTATTGTGTACCTCTCCGTAAGTTTGGCAAAAGGACACAATAGTGATCCAGGAGTGGATCACTGGACAACGGTCAAAAATATCCTTAGTGGAATAAGGAAACATTTCTCGGCTATGGAGGTGACAAAGAGTTCTTCGTAAAGAGTTACGTCGATGCAAGCTTTGACACCAATCTGGATGACTCTAAGTCTCGATCTAGACACATATTGAAAGTGGGAGAAATTAGCTAGAGTAGGTCCATGCAAAGCATTGTAGACATAGAAAATTTGCAAAATACATATGACTCTAAATGTGGCAGACCCGTTGACTAAATTCCTCTCACAAGAAAAACATGATCACTCTTTGGGTGTTAATCACATAGCGATGTGAACTAGATTATTGACTCTAGTAAACCCTTTGGGTGTTAGTTACATGGAGATGTGAACTAATCACATAAAGATGTGAACTATTCGTGTTAAATCACATGACGATGTGAACTAGATTATTGACTCTAGTGCAAGTGGGAGACTAAAGGAAATATGCCCTAGAGGCAATAATAAAGTTGTTATTTATATTTCCTTATATCATGATAAATGTTTATTATTCATGCTAGAATTGTATTAGCCAGAAACTTAGTACACGTGTGAATACATAGACAAACAGAGTGTCACTATTATGCCTCTACTTGACTAGCTCATTGAATCAGAGATGGTTAAGTTTCCTCGCCATAGACATGAGTTGTCATTTGATTAACGGGATCACATCATTAGAGAATGATGTGATTGACTTGACCCATTCCGTTAACTTAGCATTTGATCATTTAGTATATTGCTATTGCTTTCTTCATGACTTATACATGTTTCTATGACTATGAGATTATGCAACTCCCGAATACCGGAGGAACACTTTGTGTGCTACCAAACGTCACAATGTAACTGGGTGATTATAAAGGTGTTCTACAGGTGTCTCGGTGGTACTTGTTGAGTTGGCATAGATCAAGATTAGGATTTGTCACTCCGATTGTCGGAGAGGTATCTTTGGGCCCTCTCGGTAATGCACATCACTATAAGCCTTGGAAGCAATGCAACTAATGAGTTAGTTGAGGTATGATGTATTACAGAACGAGTAAAGAGACTTTCCGGTAACGAGATTGAACTAGGTATTGAGATACCGACGATCGAATCTCGGGCAAGTAACATACCGATGACAAAGGGAACAACATATGTTGTTATGCGGTTTGACCGATAAAGACCTTCATAGAATATGTAGGAACCAATATGAGCATCCAGGTTCCGCTATTGGTTATTGACCGGAGACGTGTCTCGGTCATGTCTACATAGTTCTCGAACCCGTAGGGTCCACACGTTTAACGTTCGGTGATGATCAGTATTATGAGTTTATGTGTTTTGATGTACCGAATGTACTTCAGAGTCTTGGATGAGATCATGGACATGAAGAGGAGTCTCGAAATGTTCGAGACATAAAGATTGATATATTGGAAGGCTATATTCGGAAACCGTAAATGTTCTGATTGGTTCGAGCATTTATCAGAGTACTGGAGAGTTACGGGAATTCGCCGGGGAGTGTATGGGCCTTATTGGGCTTTAGGGGAGAGAAAGAGGGGCTGCCTAGGGCAGGCCGCGCACCCCCAAAGGCGTAGTCCAAATTGGACTAGGGGGAGGGGCGGCGCCCCCTCCTTCCTTCTCTTCTCTCTTCCCCTTCCTTCTCTCCTACTCCTACTACTTGGAAGGGGGGATCCTACTTCCGGTGGGAGTAGGACTCCCCAGGGCGCACCATAGTAGAGGGCCGGCCCTCCCCCTCCTCCACTCCTTTATATACAGGGCAGGGGGGCACCCCATAGACACATAAGTTGATTGTTTCTAGCCGTGTGCGGTGCCCCCCTCCACCATAATCCACCTCGGTCATATCATAGCGGTGCTTAGGAGAAGCCCTGTTCCGGTAGCATCATCATCACCGTCGTGCTGACGAAGCTCTCCCTCGATACTCTGCTGGATCGTGAGTTCGTGGGACGCCACCGAGCTAAACCTGTGCAGATCGCGGAGGTGCCATACTTTCGGTACTTTATACGTCTCCGTTGTATCTACTTTTCCAAACACTTTTGCCCTTGTTTTGGACTCTAACTTGCATGATTTGAATGGAACTAACCCGGACTAATGTTGTTTTCAGCAGAATTGCCATGGTGTTATTTATGTGTAGAAACAAAAGTTCTCGGAATGACCTGAAACTCCACGGAGCGTATTTTTGGAAATAAAAAAATACTGGCAAAAGATCAAGGCCAGGGGGCCCACACCCTAGCCACGAGGGTGGGGGTGCGCCTGCCCCCTGGGCGCGCCCCCTACCTCGTGGCCCCCCTGGAGCTCCTCCGACCTCAACTCCAACTCTATATATTCACTTTCGGGGAGAAAAAAAATCAAGGAGAAGGATTCATTGCGTTTGACAATATGGAGCCGCCGCCAAGCCCTAAAACCTCTCGGGAGGGCTGATCTGGAGTCCGTTCGGGGCTCCGGAGAGGGGAACCCGTCACCATCGTCATCATCAGCCTTCCTCCATCACCAATTTCATGATGGTCACCACCGTGCGTGAGTAATTCCATCGTAGGCTTGCTGGACGGTGATGGGTTGGATGAGATTTATCATGTAATCGAGTTAGTTTTGTTAGGGTTTTATCCCTAGTATCCACTCTGTTCTAAGATTGATGTTGCTATGACTTTGCTATGCTTAATGCTTGTCACTAGGGCACGAGTGCCATGATTTCAGATCTGAACCTATTATGTTCTTATCAATATATGAGAGTTCTTGATCCTATCTTGCAAGTCTATAGTCACCTACTATGTGTTATGATCCGGCAACCCCGAAGTGACAATAATCGGGACCACTCCCGGTGATGACCGTAGTTTGAGGAGTTCATGTATTCACTATGTGTTAATGCTTTGGCCCGGTACTCTATTAAAAGGAGGCCTTAATATCCCTTAGTTTCCACTAGGACCCCGCTGCCACGGGAGGGTAGGACAAAAGATATCATGCAAGTTCTTTTCCATAAGCACGTATGACTATATTCGGAATACATGCCTACATTGCATTGATGAACCGGAGCTAGTTCTGTGTCACCCCAGGTTATGACTGTTACATGATGAACCGCATCCGGCATAATTCTCTATCACCGATCCATTGCCTACAAGCTTTCCATATATTGTTCTTTGCTTATTTACTTTTCCGTTGCTATTGTTACAATCACTACAAAATACCAAAAACATTACTTTTGTTATCATTACCTTTTGCTACCGTTACCACTACTATCATATTACTTTGCTACTAAATACTTTGCTGCAGATATTAAATTTCTAGGTGTGGTTGAATTGACAACTCAGGTGCTAATACTTGAGAATATTCTTTGGCTCCCCTTGTGTCGAATCAATAAATTTGGGTTGAATACTCTACCATCGAAAACTGTTGCGATCCCCTATACTTGTGGGTTATCAAGACTATTTTCTGGTGCCATTGCCAGGGAGCATAGCTCTATTCTTTGAGTCGCTTGGGATTTATATCTGCTTATCATTATGAAGAACTTGAAAGATCCAAGAACCAAGATTTATCCCTCAACTACGAGGGGAGGTAAGGAACTGCCATCTAGCTCTGCACTTGATTCACCTTCTGTTTTGAGTAAGCTTGCGACACCTAAACCTGCTTCTGCTATTGATTCTGATATGTCGCATGTTATTAATGATGCCACTTCTGCTATGCATGATACTTATGATGAAACTACTTCTATGCTTGATACTACTATGCCACTTGGTGAATTTCTTGATGAACAACTTGCTAGGGCTAGAGAGAATGAAATTATTAAAACTGATAATATTGATGAAAGTGATGATGAAGACCCCCCCTAATAAATATGAATTGCCTGTTGTTCCTGAGGGTTATTGTCGTGGAATTGTCACGGAAGATGTCCTAGCGAAAGGACTTAGTCGTAGGGCCATCGCAACTAGGAAGCTTAAAGGGGTTAATCGGGATAAAGGACACAAGAGGTTTATACTGGTTCGGCCCCTTACGGTGAAGGTAAGGCCTAGTCCAGTTGATGTTGTATTGCTAGGTTTCAATGACCAAGGAGCGAATCCGCTAGCTTGGCTATCGATCTCTTGTTTTTCTTCCCCTAAGACGCCGCCAGGTCACCCCCTTATATACACGGGTTGACGCCTGGCGGCCTACAGAGTCCCGGCCGACTCACAAAATGTGTCTGGCTCGGTGACTTCTTTTATATGCCTTTCTTTACAAGTCTTTCTTTACATACGGCGGTTTACAATATTGGGCCTTAAGCCGCCTCTGGGCTTAGGCCTTCTACAAGTCTTAATAGACTATCACCCTGAATATTACTGGGCTTCTTTTCTAACCCGCCATTGGGGTTGACTCGGCCCCTCCTGGCGGGTCATACCTGGTAGCTATATCCCCAACATTAGGCCCCAAGTTGACTTGAACTTTGTTCTTTGTCAATCATCAACACTTAGACGAAATCCATCTTCCTTTGTGTGAAAAAACTTTGTAACCCGCCATGACGTCATCTTCTGAAAACATGAAAGCCTGCTATGACGTCATCTTCAACGGATCTTTTATCTTTTAATGTCTTCCGAGAATCGAGGCGTCCGTTTAGCTGGATAATCATTATTTTGGTCTTCCTCAATTTTCACGCCTTCCTGTTCACTTATTCCCTTATAAACAGGCTTGGCCGGCCCTTCTTCTTTCCTTTTCTTCCTTCCATCTTCTCGCTACCCCTCTGCTTCTCGAGCTCCGCCGCTGCCGTAGCACTCACCGTTGCCCTCAACATCGGCCGCTGCATCACCCTGAGCTCGTCCAGAGAACTGCGGCGACTCTTCGTAGTAGATCTACATTTCGTAAGTTCCTTCTTTTTCACACACTTAGATCTGTATTAGGGTTGCGAGTTCATCGATGTTCTTCGCTGTTCATCACTGATCTTCTTGTAGTTCTTCCTCCGCAACCTCTTCTGATCCAGAAAGGAACACATAACTCATGCGGTATTTGTTTTGCGTCCATTTTTGATACCAGTAGATCCCTTTTTTCTGTATAGATGCCTCATTATAACTCACGAACTCATCTGTACTAGATTTTTAGGTCTAGAATATTTTCTTTTCGGAACGGCCATTTGATCCAAAATAATAATGACAGCTTGGTAAACTTGTTTGTGCCAACACTTAGCCATTTTCTGTTTCTTGCATCCTTTGAATATCTTTAGTCATGGCGGCTTATGACTCCGACTTTCCTTTATATGTCATTAGCCCTTATTTAAGCTGCCATGATTCATCTGTATCATGATCATGAACCTGTAACTTCATCAAATAAATTGAACCGGCAAATTACATTCTTTTCAGCTTCCCCTTTTTCATCATGCCGTCAAAAGCACCGACAGTCTGCAACTGGGTCCCCTCCAATGGAGATTGTCACCATGATAACTTGAAAGAGTTTGTCACCATTGGATTTTTGCCAGAGAAAAATGTTATGTCTTATCGTGCTCCTGACCCAGACGAGGAACAACCTAATCCCAAAGACGGTGAAGTTATTGTCTTCACTGACCACATGAATCGGGGTTTTTCACCACCCGAATCAAAGTTCTTCAGAGACGTTCTTCATTTTTTCAAACTTCACCCTCAAGACCTTGGACCCAATTCCATATCCAACATCTACAATTTGCAAGTTCTCTGTGAGGTGTATCTTCAAGAAGAGTCAACTATGGAACTCTTAAGAGAGTACTTTTATCTGAACCGCCAGAATGAGTGTACCAATGGCCCTAGCTTGGAACTTGGTGGAATCTCAATTCAGCGCCGACAGGGCGCCGTCTTTCCCTTAATAGTCTTACCGAGTCGTCCCAAAGATTGGAATCAGACCTGGTTCTATTGCCAAGATACGTCTCCAGCCAATGCAAAACCACTGTCGGGTTATCGCATGGAGCGTCTGTATTCCAAGTTTGTGCTCCCTGATAAACTTACCGCTGCTGAACGCGAGAAGCTTATTCCATCTATTAAAAGCATTAATGCCTTATTGGGGAATGGCTTAACCGGAGTTGACTTGATCCGTTGTTGGATCTCGTGGCGGGTCATCCCTCTTAGCCGCTGATCCAAATTGATGTATGAGTATGGCGGACGCCCAAATGACTCTCTGCGTCACAGCTCGGTACAACTATCTGAAGAAGACATTGTTGCAATGTCAACCATCCTTGTGAACAGAAAATATGAGGACTGCAGTAAGGTTGGGTTAAACCCCTTCTGCAAACTTAACCCAGCACCAGAGGTGAAAACCCCTGACCTCTTTCTCTTTTTGTGTTTTCCTCAGTAGTTTTGAATACTTGCATGACCTTTTATCTTGTTTATTTGTTTACAGGCCAAATCCGACTTCTGGAAGGCCAAGTATGACCATGAAGCTGCCAAGAAGGCTAGAGCCACCGCCATAGCCGCCCGGAAGACAACCCAGAGGTCCAAGAAGAAAAGGAGCACTGCTTCAGACCTGTTAAATCTTGACGATGATACCGAGTCGGAGGTAGCCCTTGACTCCCTTGGTCAGTTTTTAATAACCTTATTGACACCGACTATTGCCAGGACGACACGGGGGCCAGCCAGGCCGTAGAAGAAGAGGTAACTATTTCCTCTGACTCAGCCCATTTGCCAAGATATAAACTTCGACTGGTAAGCTGGAAAGTAAGGTTTTCGCACCCTTTGGCTTATTTGTACCCTCATTTTCTTTTGAAAAAGCAGCAACATGAGAGCCGCCGTCAGGCCCGGAATAATGATGACGATGAACCGCCTTCCATTTTACAACAAACTCCTCGAAAACGCCCAAATGAGGTTTCTTTCATCTTCATCTTTTGCTTTCATTAATGAATCTATTCCCTTGCCTCACTGGCTTTATTTTACCTTTTACAGGAGGTTTCTCGCTCTTCTGGCGACTCATCTTAGACTCAGTTTCCGGCTTTCAAAACTGCTCTTGGGTAAGGAAAAATCAGCTTTCCTCTGTATCTTTAAAAACTGCATTCTTACACTAACTGTTTCATAAAACTTTTCTTAGCGGCCAAGCCAAATCCAAGAAGGCCAAGGTGATTAAGCCGTCAGAAGACCCGAAGGTTCCTGCACCTGAGCCGACCATGCCAACTCCTCCCTCTAAAACTGAAGCACCTGAAGACCTGGCTGTTCATACTCGGATCCTCCGGAGTTGTCAGCCGATGAGATCACCCTTAATCCGACTATCACTGAACTATCTAGTTCAGCTAACCCGCCAACAACTTTTGATACTAATGTGTTGATTACTGGTAGCTGATTTGTTGAACCGGGGACCCCCATTGTGTTAGCCCGGCACAGTGCTAAACAAGACGCCTTGGAGAAGCATAAAGTGTGTTTTGATATCTCTCACTACACTCATCTGAATGCTAGTGACATACTGCCCGGCTATCTCAGTCATGTTCATTCCAGACGTGAGTCGGAAATTGAGATGGTCAAGCAACTGCAGCTAAAATATGAGGTATGTTCTCCGGTTCACTTATACTCTGCCAACCCCCAAGTCTTCAGATGATGAACCTGAATGATATGTAGACTTTATGATATAGGTTGATACTTTCTCTCTAAGCTTTTCGAAAGTCCAACAAAGCAGCGTAAACTTCACCTGTAGTCCCCAAGGGCCGGCTCAATTTATCATAAATGAACCGGCACTTAACTTCATAACTGTCTTTTACTAGTCCCAATAAGTATTGCAATCCAGCTTAATCTTGAGAAACTTTCTGAATATCATGCATTAGCCCCCAAGTGCCAAGTGTTGTTACTTTGTAAAACACTTGGGACTTGAAACATATAAGAGTCATAAAAAATTGCTTTGTCAGACATTAGCCCCCAAGTGTCAAGTGGTATTGCGGTGCATAGTACTTGAGACTTGAACCCTTATAACTTTTAGTTTAAGCCTTGACACACCTGTGTATGTTTTGTAGAACACCCTATCTGAATTGCGCTCCCAATTAACTGATGCAAAGACCCGGCTGACGGATCAAGAGGCAGAAATCAAGACTGCTGACTCTAAACTCCAATTGAGTCTTTCTGAGACAGAAAAATTGAAGACCAGCTTGACTGCAAAGAAGGAATCCTGGGCCGAAGAAAAGACGCTGCTGATACAATGTGCTGAAACAGCTGAAGTGGCTCTTGAGGAGGTTACGGCGGAGCTCACTGGCTTAAAGAACCGGGTGTCTAAAATGGTCTCCGTCATCTTTGGTAAGTCATCTGTATTAATCACTTATACCTTCTTTTGACCCGGAATATAAGCCGCCTGCTGAGCCTTTGTTTAAAAACACTCTCAGGTCCACGAAGCAAAAATCTGAGCCAAGACAGTGTGACAAAATTGA
The DNA here is from genome assembly GCF_018294505.1 of Triticum aestivum. Lineage (NCBI taxonomy): Eukaryota > Viridiplantae > Streptophyta > Magnoliopsida > Poales > Poaceae > Triticum > Triticum aestivum. Next base: position 368,560,988 of record NC_057794.1, read on the forward strand.
AGGTGGTTTATACCTTGGCGGAGTAATTGTATACTGGTGCTCAACGAGCACTTGCCACCATCTCCCCTGCCAACCAAGGACCCAATCGGTTGAGCGATGTCTTGAAGAAGTTATCAATCTTACCAGCCAGGTTTCAAGAGGTCAAACGATCCTGTGCCAGAGCCGGAGCCCTGACTGCCCTGAGCCGCTCCAAAGCCTGGGTGCCAGATCTAGACTCAGCGGATGTAGCTAAGGGGTTCCCCACTGTGAAGGAAGACATGACTCTATTTGAGCAAGATGACTTCATTGCCTGTGTGAGGGGAGTTCGACCTCAAGCTACCATTCTTGGAGATGAGACCAACATCGATAAATATCAGCCGGGTTTTGATATGGAGAATAAGAAGATGGCGACTCCCTCTTATAAGGTGACAGATCTTATCCCGCCGGTTCGTCAACACACTTTTGCTCTGGAAGTTGATCCGGCCGGCCTGATTGATGATGAAGCGTAGTTCATTGCTCTGAACGGCTTTGACTGATCCAATCCCAGCTTCCAATCAGTAGAAGGAGGTGAACCGGCGAGGGGAGAGTCATAACCATCTTGTGGGTTCTCAAAGCCTTGTAATAGATTTAGCTTGAAACTGTATGTCTTGCTTATGCCATCGCACACAAAATGTTGCCTACTACTCTTTGCCAGTACATCTTTGATTACATCTGCAATGTTTTAACTTTGATCCTGCAAAAAGTGAAAGAGCTGGCCCGTGTTTTTGGACTGCCGGTTTTCATGATACAATCTTTTTGAGAAGTCAATGCTTCCATATACATGATGACTATCATGATTTGGCAGCTTGTTGTCAAATAGTCAAGCCAGGTTAAATAAAAACCATACAGATAGTTTAGATTTGAGACAATAAAAACTAGTAAGAAAAAATAGCAGATTTCAAACAACATAAAATGTGGGGGTTTCTGATTCGAATACGATCAGTAAACCGGACCAAAGGGGTTAAGCTAAGATTCGAATACGATCATATAGGCCCTAGTGGCTTTGGTGTTACGCCGATCAAGAGGGTACCGACACCTATGTTCTCTTTGGTTCGAATACGACCTATGTTTGAACAGGAAGCCCCCAAATGACCTTGAGAGGTTTCTAACGACCCCGATTTGAATACGATCCAAGTCGGACCCAAAAGGTGTTAAGCTACGATTCGGATACGATCAAGAAGCCCCTTAGTGAGTTTGGCTTTGAGCCGATCAAGAGGGTTACGACAGCTATGTTCTCTTTGGTTCGAATACGACCTATGTTTGAACAGGAAGCCCCAAGTGATCATGAGGTTTACAGCTAGATTCGAATACAGTCATAAGCCGGACCAGAAAGGTTAAGCTAGATTCAGATATGATCAGCTCCTTAATAGTCATTTAAATAATGAAAATAGTAAAGATATATGATCTTTGAAGAGGAAAAAGATAGAGGTCCTGCTTTATTACTTATCATAATATATACAACGTCAAAGTATGTACATGACGAGAGCCGGTAGCTCAGGTGTAGTATGGTCGAAGCTGAGCAATGTTCCACGGCCGGCGAGTCTCCTCCTCCGACTTACGTGAGTCTTTGTGTTCTCGAACATCAATGAGGTAATATGACCCATTGTTTAAATTCTTGCTGACCACAAAGGGTCCTTCCCAAGGCGGGGATAGTTTGTGTGCATCCGACAGATCCTGGATGAGCCGGAGCACCAGGTCACCTTCTTGAAAGGTCCTGGACTTAACCCGGCGGCTGTGATAATGACACAAGTCCTGTTGATAAATTGCTGATCGAGCCGCCGCCAAGTCTCTCTCCTCATCTTACAAGTCAAGTGCATCCTGTCGGGCTTCTTCATTATCAGCTTCAACGTAAGCTGGCACACGAGGCGAGTCATGACGGATGTCACTAGGCAGCACCGCTCCCGCTCCATAAACCATGAAGAAAGGTGTATAACCTGTAGACCCGTTAGGAGTGGTGTTGATACTCCACAGCACCGATGGTAATTCCTCTACCCAACAACCCGGTGTCCTTTGTGAGGGAACCATAAGTCGGGGCTTGAGACCTTTTAAGATTTCCTGATTTGCTCTCTCAGCCTGACCATTAGACTGAGGGTGAGCTATGGAAGAAACATCAAGGCGGATATGCTCATGTTGACAAAACTCCTCCATAGCACCTTGGGACAAATTAGCGCCATTGTCAGTGAGAATGCTGTGTGGAAAACCAAAGCGAAAAATCACCTTTTTCATGAACTGAACTGCCGTGGCTGCATCACACTTACTCGCTGGCTCTGCCTCAACCCATTTTGTGAACTTGTCAACTGCCACTAAAAGATGTGTCTTTTTATCCTTGGACCTTTTGAAAGGTCCAACCATGTCAAGCCCCCAAACTGCAAACGGCCAAGTGATTGGAATCATCCACAACTCTTGAGCCGGCACATGCGCTTGTCGTGCATATTTTTGACATCCATCACACCTACTGACCAGATCCTCTGCATCAGCGTGAGCCGTTAACCAGTAAAAACCATGACGAAAGGCTTTGGCCACAAGAGACTTTGACCCAGTATGATGGCCACAATCCCCTTCATGGATCTCACGAAGTATTTATTGACCTTCTTCAGGAGAAACACAACGTTGAAACGCTCCAGTGACACTGCGATGATACAACTCTCTGTCAGAAATCGTCATTGACTTGGATTGCCGGGTTATCTGTCGGGCCAGGGTCTCGTCCTGTGGCAACTCGCCCTGGGTCATGTAAGTCAGGAACGGTACTGTCCAATCTGGAATAACATGAATGGCCACCACTAACTGTGCCTCCTGGTCAGGAATGGCCAAATCTTCCTCTGTAGGCAACTTACCAGACGGGTTATGTAAAACATCCAAAAAGGTGTTAGGTGGTACCGGCTTACGCTGAGATCTCAACCGGCTTAAGGCATCGGCCGCTTCGTTCTTTCTGCGGTCAATGTGTTCCACTTGATAACCCTCAAAATGCCCCGCAACAGCGTCGACCTCGCGGCGATAAGCCGCCATGAGAGGATCCTTGGAATCCCACTTGCCTGACACCTGTTGAGCCACCAAATCAGAATCGCCAAGGCATCGGACCTGGCTCAGACTCATCTCTTTAGCCATTCGAAGACCATGGAGCAAGGCTTCATATTCTGTTGCGTTGTTAGTACAAGGAAACATCAATCGCAACACATAACAAAACTTGTCCCCTCGAGGATAAGTTAAAACAATTCCAGCTCCCGAGCCTTCCAACTGTCTGGACCCATCAAAATGAATCATCCAATCTGTGTTATCTGGTTTCTCCTCTAGCATCTGAACTCTGTCCAGTCATTAATGAAGTCAACCAGCGCTTGAGATTTGATTGCAGTACGTGGCATATACTTCAAACCATGAGATCCAAGTTCAATAGCCCACTTGGCGACTCGTCCTGTGGCTTCGCTATTTTGAATGATGTCTCCTAGAGGAGCAGAGCTAACCACAGTGATTGGGTGACCCTGAAAGTAATGTTTGAGCTTCTGTCTTTCCATGAACACCCCATAAACGAGCTTCTGCCAATGGGGATATCTTTGTTTAGATTCAATGAGCACCTCACTGAGGTAGTAAACCGGCCGTTGGACCGGATGTTCTTTACCAGCCTCCTTGCGCTCCACAACAATGGCCACACTGACAGCACATGAGTTAGCAGCTACATATAACAACAACGGCTCTTTCTCAACCAGAGCAGCAAGGACCGGCGGCCCAGTGAGCTGCTTCTTCAGATCATCAAAAGCAGAGTTAGCAGCGTCACTCTAGACAAAGTCATCCTCCTTTTTCATCATTTGATACAAAGGCATCGCCTTCTCCCCTAACCGGCTTATGAACCGGCTTAAGGCAGCGATGCGACCCGCCAAACGCTGAACATCATTGATGCACACCGATTTGGCTAGAGATGTAATTGCCTTAATTTTCTCCAGATTAGCCTCAATAACTCTATTAGACACCAAAAAACCCAAAAGTTTGCCAGCTGGGACTCCAAAAACACATTTGGCCGGGTTAAGCATCATCTTGTAGACCCGGAGGTTATCAAAGGTCTCCTTCAGATCAGTTACCAAGGTTTCCTTCTCTCTGGATTTCACCACTATGTCATCCACATAAGCATGAACGTTACGCCCAATCTGACTGTGAAGACAATTTTATACACATCGTTGATAAGTCGCTTGGGCACTTTTCAGTCCAAAAGGCATAGACACATATCAGAAGGCTCCAAACGGAGTGATGAAAGCCGTCTTCTCCTGATCTTTAATTGCCATCTTGATCTGATGATAACCTGAATATGCATCCAAAAAACTCAAATGCCCGCAACCCGCCGTAGCATCAATGATCTGATCAATACAAGGAGAGCAAAAGGATTGGCCGAACAAGCCTTGTTCAAATTGGTGTAATCCACACACATACGCCAGGTGCCATTCTTGTTGAGTACAAGCACCGGGTTAGCCAACCACTCTGGGTGAAAAACTTCAACAATGAACCTGGCCTCCAAGAGCCGGGCCACCTCTTCTCCAATGGCCTTGCGCCTTTCCTCGTTAAACCATCGAAGAAACTGCCTGACCGGCTTAAAGTTCGGATCAATATTAAGAGTGTGCTCAGCGAGTTCTCTCGGGACACCCGGCATGTCAGAAGGTTTCCATGCAAAGATGTCCCCGTTCTCACGGATGAACTCGATGAGCGCGCTTTCCTATTTTGGATCCAAGTTGGCACTGATGATGAACTGTTTGGATGAGTCACCAGGCACAAAATCAACCATCTTGGTTTCATCAACTGACTTGAATTTCAACACCGGTTCATGCTCCATAGTTGGCTTCTTCAAAGACGTCATGTCTGCCGGGTCAACATTATCTTTATAAAACTTTAACTCCTTTGTCGCACAAATAGACTCAGCATAAGCGGCATCACCTTCTTCACATTCCAGGGCTATTTTCCAGCTTCCATGTACTGTGATGGTGCCTTTATAACCCGACATCTTGAGCTGCAGATACACATAACACGGCCGAGCCATGAACTTGGCATAAGCCGGCCGTCCAAAGAGAGCATGATATGGCTTTTGATCTTAACCACCTCAAAAGTTAACTTCTCAGCCCTGGAATCATATTCATCCCCAAAGGCTACTTCCAGTTCAATCTTACCAACTGGGTATGCCGACTTACCAGGCACAACATCATGAAAAACAGTGTTGGATTGTTTAAGACTCTTATCAGTCAACCCCATCCGACGAAACGTCTCATAATAGAGGATGTTGATGCTACTGCCTCCGTCCATGAGCACCTTAGTGAACTTATATCCACCAACCTGAGGTGCCACCACCAAGGCCAAGTGACCCGGATTATCAACCCGGGGAGGGTGATCTTCCCTACTCCACACAATAGGCTGTTCTGACCACCTCAAATAACGTGGAATCGCCGGCTCAACAGCATTGACAACCCTCTTATGAAGCTTCTGGTCCCTCTTGCATAAACTAGTGGTAAATACGTGGTACTGCCCACTATTCAACTATTTTGGATTACTCTGATACCCGGACTGTTGCTGTTGTTGCTGCTGATTACTTTGGCCGGGTTGCTGATTATAGCCACCCTGGTTACCCAGATGGCCCTGACCGTGAAAACTGCCCCCGCCTGAACCGGCGCCCGGGCCATGAAAGCCGCCTCCGCCTGAACCGCCGCCAGGTCCGTGGCTACCATCAAACATGTTGGAATTTTTAAATGCCTTCATGATCGTACAGTCCTTCCACAGATGGGTAGCTGGCTTCTCTCGGGTGCCGTGTCTTGGACAAGGTTCATTCAGTAGTTGCTTGAGGGTGGGACTTGACCCGCCTGACTGAGGAGGTGGCCTACCCTTGCGCCGTTGGTTGTTGCCCTGTGTATTGGTGTTAGCCACAAATTCGTCAGCCTTACGTTTATTACCTCCTTGATTCACCGGGTTATGCTAGTGACCCTTGCCATTGCCGTTCTTCTTTCCCTTCACTGTTTTTTCTTCATCAGACACGAGATCCTTGGTACTGTCAGAATCAGCATATTTGACCAGGGCCGCCATCAACTGGCCCATGTCATTACAATCATGCTTGAGCCGCCCACCTTCTATTTCAGAGGTTCAAAACGGCAATTTTTCTCCAACATTAAGACCGCAGAGCTGGCATCCATCTTATCAGATGAATGCATTATCTCCTTGACCTGGCGCACCCAATGGGTCGTGGACTCACCTTCCTCTTGCTTACAATTAGTCAGGTCCATGATTGACATAGGTTGTTTACATGTGTCCTTGAAGTTCTGAATGAACCGAGCTTTTAACTCCACCCATGAGCCGATGGATTTGGGTGGCAACCCTTTCAACCAAGTGTGAGCCATTCCATCCAACATCATAGTGAAATACTTAGCCATTGCTGCATCGCTGACCTCCAACAGCTCCATCGCCATCTCATAACTTTCAATCCATGCCCCAGGCTGCAAGTCGGCCGTGTAATTAGGCACATTACGAGGCCCCTTAAAGTCTTTTGGTAAGCACTCATTACATATAGCTGGCACCAGGCAAGGGACACCTCCTATTCTTGTGGCTACTCCTGCCTTAACAGAGGTTGCCGGATAAACCGGAAAAGCCTGATGAGCCGCCTGCTCAGCCGCCAGTTGAACAGCCCGCTCAGCCTCTTGATGGATTCTCTCTTGATCCACCAAGTTAAGGGCTCCACCCTGCGCCGGCTCATGCCTGCGCGGTTGGTTACGGCGTTGAGTGTTGCTCGACATAGCGATTGAGTCCATATGCCTGCTATAGCTCAGGCTCCGGCTTGGGTGAGGGGTTGAATGGATTCTGTCTTAACTGTAAGAGTACGCATCCTGCTGCGCAAGAGCCGTCAGAAGAAGTTCTCTCACCCTTTGTGTTTCAATTGCTGTTGGAGAGTCACCTTCCACCGGGAGAGCCGCCAAACGAGCCGACACAGCAATGAGATTCTCCAAAGGGTTAGGAAAGTGACCCGGTGGTATTGGTGTGTAATGAGGTGGAGCAGTATTCATACGGGGTGGCTCCATGGCCCGCGGTTGAACCGGCGCTCCAGCCCCGGGTGTCGTGATCCGGTTTGCCTCCGGCGGGTTATTTGGACCAGCCCCGGGTGTGTGGAAAAGGTTCCTAAGATCGTAAGTCAGAGGCAGACGTGACTGAGTTTTCTGGTGCCTTCTCCTCATGACCTCGTTTGACGCGTTCAGATCCACCGAGAGCCGGAAAGTTTCCTCTTGAAGCCGCTGAGCACGAGCATCCAAAGCCGCCCGCTCCGCGGCCATCCTGACCTCTTCTGCCGCTAAATTTTCCTTGGCCTGTGCCATCTCTTCGCGTAGCCGTGCCACCTCTGTGTCATGCTGAGCCTTATCCGCCGGATCCACTACAGCAGTCAACAGAGTCGTCAACTTATCCATGAGGTCCATTAGCACCTGAGCCGGGGGGGGGGGGCGCGGGGTCTCCTGACCCGGTGGTTATTGCTGCCGCAGCCATAGAGTTCTGCCCGGGTTGAGTGCCAGCTATGAAAACTCCGGCTCGATTCGACGGCTTAGATAGGTCCGTAATACTGCTGCCATCAGAACAACCCCCAAGCACGCCATCTTGTAGCTGATACAAAGAATCTGTCTCGCCTGAGGACGACCCACCGTCGGAACTGTAAGTGCATCTAGTGCCACCCCTAGTTGGTTTTGGAGTATTGTCGACAAACCTAGTTGAGGGACTGATGTGTTTGTGAGAATTGCAGGATAACACAGGTAGAAGTCCCTCATTGATTTGGTTTTCCTACCAGAGATGACCCCTAAAAATGTATGAAGACATTGATGTCAAAGGTGGTATATGAAGATATTCTCATTGAAGACTATGATAAGAGAAGACATCGCATGAAGCCTATGGAGCTCGAAGACTTAGATCTTTGTAGTTCTGTTTCTTCTTTGTTGAGTCATAGGAACCATCGTACTGTTAAGTGGGGTCCAAGTGAACCAATCAGAATGACTGAAGTGATGCTTAACCAAAACCTATGTCTTCGAGTGAAGACTATGAGAGCGAAACTTGTCCAGAGTCGGACAAGTCAGCTTTGCTTGTAGCCCAAGTAAAGCTGCCGTGTGAGTTTGAAATCTGACTGCTGGAACAGTGTCAGTTCCTTAGTGACCCAGGGTCATTTCGGACAAATCAGGTCGGGTTGCCTAGTGGCTATAAATAGCCCACCCCCTACAACCATAAACGGTTGGCTGCTCAGAGTTAGAGTACGGCTTTTGTCGTTTGAGAGCAACCCACCTTGAAGCCTTTGAGAGAGAATTCCTTGCGAGGATAAAGCCCTAACCACCCAGAGCCAAAGAGTGTTAGGCATCACTTAAGTCTTCTTGTCTGTGTGATCTGAAGACTTATTACACTTGAGGACTGTGAATCCTCCAGCCGGTTAGGCGTCGCGTTCTGAGCATCTAAGAGCCATTGTGGATCGCCGGTGAACAAAGTCTGTGAAGGTTTGGGAGTCTACCTTGAAGACTTACCAGAGTGATTGGGCGAGGTCTGTGTGACCTTAGCTCAAAGGGAATACGGTGAGGACTGGGTGTCCTGAGCTGCGTGTTCAGGACTGGGTGTCCGGGACTGTGTGTCCTCAGGTTTAAATACCTAGCCGCCCTAACCAGACGTATAGTTGTCACAGCAACTGGAACTGGTCCAACAAATCATTGTCTTCAACGAGTCACTGGTTTCATCCTTCCCTTCCCTTTACTTACTGTTGGTCCTTGTGAAGTCATTGTATGATTGCACTATCTTTTGTCTTCACTAAGTGACTGCATGTTCTGTTTGGCATCATAATATCTTCCTACTTGATTCTCACTACATTGCTGCTATTAATCATTATGCTTTCACTTCATTGAATACTTGACTATGGTTTGCCTAGTGTAGTCTACCTTCCGCTGCATGGTAATAGGTTTATTTCTATCGTTTGTCTTCGAAACTTCCACGTTTTGAAGACTTCCATAAAAATCGCCTATTCACCCCCCCTCTAGTCGATATAACGCACTTTCAGGAACAGATGGCCGTCTCACCTCCATCCACTGATCCTTTAGAGAATTCACCTCCATGGATGCAACCCATTAAGGCATGCCTCACGGCAGGTTGAGCCCGGGCGGATCTCGCGCGCTGAGCCGTCTCGATGAGGTTGGTGCAGACGTCCGGCTCAGGGCCCGACTCGTCGATCCGGCCGATGAAGACATGGATTCCACCAAAGGGGACCCGGTACCCGTACTCAATTGAGCCGGCCTCGGGGCCCCAGCCTTCGTTGTCGATGTAGAGCTTGCCGCGACGACTCTTGGTCATCTGACCCACAGCGTATCCCTTGAGCCCTTCGAAGTTGCCCTTTAAGAACTCAAATCTATCATGCGCTAGCCCCACGGTGGGCGCCAACTGTCATGGAATTGTCACGGCAGATGTCCTAGCAAAAGGACTTAGTCATAGGGCCATCGCAACTAGGAAGCTTAAAGGGGTTAATCGGGACAAAGGACACGAGGGGTTTATACTAGTTCGGCCCCTTACGGTGAAGGTAAGGCCTAGTCCAGTTGGTGTTGTATTGCTAGGTTTCGATGACCAAGGAGCAAATCCACTAGCTTGGCTATCGATCTCTTGTTATTCTTCCCCTAAGACGCCGCCGGGTCGTCCCCTTATATACACGGGTTGATGCTTGGCGGCCTACAGAGTCTCGGCCGGCTCATAAAATGTGTCCGGCTCGGTGACTTCTTTTATATGCCTAGTCTTTCTTTACATACGGCGGTTTACAATATTGAGCCTTAAGCCGCCTCTGGGCTTAGGCCTTCTACAAGTCTTAATAGACTATCACCCTGAATATTACTGGGCTTCTTTTGTAACCCGCCATTGGGGTTGACCCGGTCCCTCCTGGGCGGGTCATACCTGGTAGCTATATCCCCAACAGTTATGTTATGGATGAAGAAGCTACTAGAGCTATTTTAGCTTGCAATGATAGATATGATCTAAAGAGGTTATTAGCTAAATGGAAGCAGCAATCCCTTAATGCTGTAATGAAACATGACCCCGCTTTTGCTACTTCACCTATCTGTGTTACTGATAAGGATTATGAATTCTCTGTTGATCCTGATATAATTACTTTGGTTGAGTCTGATCCTTTTTATGGATATGAATCTGAAACTGTTGTGGCACATCTTACTAAATTAAATGATATAGCCACCCTGTTCACTAATGATGAGAGAACTCGCTACTTTTATATCCTTAAAATATTTCCGTTCTCATTAAAGGGTGATGCTAAGATATGGTTTAATTCTCTTGATCCTAGTTGTGTGCGTAGTCCCCAGGATATGATTTATTACTTCTCTGCTAAATATTTCCCTGCTCATAAGAAACAAGCTGCCTTTAGGGATATATATAATTTTGAGAAAATTGAAGAAGAGAGTCTCCCACAAGCTTGGGGGAGGCTTATCCAATTACTTAATGCTTTGCCTGATCATTCTCTTAAGAAAAATGAAATACTTGATATCTTTTATAATGGACTAACTGATGCTTCCAGAGATTACCTGGATAGTTGTGCTGGTTCTGTTTTCAGGGAAAGAACACCAGATGAAGCTGAAATTCTATTGAATAATATGTCGACAAATGAAAATAATTGGACACTTCCTGAGCCTATTCCTAAATCAACTCCGAAGAAGAGAGGTGTTCTATTTCTCAGTCCTGAGGATATGCAAGAGGCAAAGAAATCTAGGAAAGAAAAGGGTATTAAAGCTGAAGATGTTAAGAATTTACCTCCTATTGAAGAAATACATGGTCTTAATTTACCGCCTGTCAAAGAAATGCATAATTTTAATCCATCTCCTATTGAAGAAACACATGGTCACAATAACCCGACACAGGTAGTAAAGGTAAATTCTCTCTATAGATATGATAAAGCTGAAATCCCATTTACTAAGTTTGCTAGCCCATGCTTAGATGAGTTTGTTAAATTTATGGTTAAGCAAGAAGACTTCAATGCTTATTTTGGTAGAGAATTAAAATGCAGTGTTGATATGCTTGAACACTTGGGTGATTATATGGCTAATGTCAAAGGTGAACTTAAACTTATTAGTAAACATGCTTCGATTGTTACCACTCAAGTAGAACAAGTACTTAAAGCTCAAAATGATTTGCTCAATGAATTGAATAGTAAGAATAAGGACTATGCTGTTAAAGTGGCTACTAGAACTGGTAAAATGACTCAGGAACCTTTGTATCCTGAAGGTTACCCTAAGAGAATTGAGAAAGATTCTCAGAGAAATAATATAGATGCACCTAGTCCTTCTAAAAGGAAGAAAAAGAAAAATGATATGACTTTGCATGCTTCTAGTGAACCTATTGCTGAAACACCTGAGAATCGAAATGATATTTCTATTTCTGATGCTAAAACACAATCTGGTAATGAACATGAAACTAGTGATAATGTAAATGATAACGTTCATGTTGATGCTCAACCTAGTAATGATAATGGCATAGAAATTGAACCTGTTGTTGATCTTGATAACCCACAATCAAAGAATCAACGTTATGATAACAGAGACTTTGTTGCTAGGAAACATGGTAAAGAAATAGAACCATGGGTTCAGAAACCCATGCCTTTTCCTCCCAAACCATCCAAGAAAAAGGATGATGAGGATTTTGAGCGCTTTGCTGAAATGATTAGACCTATCTTTTTGCGCATGCGATTAACTGATATGCTTAAAATGAATCCTTATGCCAAGTACATGAAAGATATTGTTACTAATAAAAGAAAGATATCGGAAGCTGAAATTTCCACCATGCTTGCTAATTATACTTTTAAAGGTGGAATACCAAAGAAACTTGGAGATCCAGGAGTACCCACTATACCATGCTCCATTAAAAGAAACTATGTTAAACTGCTTTATGTGATCTTGGAGCTGGTGTTAGTGTTATGCCTCTCTCTTTATATCGTAGACTTGATTTGAATAAGTTGACACCCACTGAAATATCTTTGCAAGTGGCTGATAAATCAACCGCTATACCAGTCGGTGTTTGTGAGGATGTGCCTGTTGTGGTTGCAAACATTACTATTTTAACGGACTTTGTTATTCTTGATATTCCCGAGGACGATAGTATGTCTATTATTCTTGGAAGACCCTTTTTGAATACTGCAGGGGCTGTTACTGATTGCACCAAAGGCAATGTCACTTTTCATGTTAATGGTAATGAGCATACGGTACACTCTCCGAGGAAACAACCTCAAGTCCATAGTATAAATTCTATTGGAAAAATTCCATCGATTATTTTTGGAGGTTTTGAATTTCCTCTACCTACTGTCAAGAAGAAATATGATATTCTAATTATTGGGGATGTGCATATCCCCGTTGAGGTAACCTAGGGTTATTCGAAAATTCTCCGGTTCCATGTTATTTGGAATGAGTTTGTTAACAAGACTTGATCAACCTTGTTAATGGATTCCTTTTGATGATCATGAGATGGATGAAGTTAGAAAACACAACTCTCTTTACCCTCTTTCTACTTTCTGTTATTTATATTAAATAAAGCAAAAATAGTAATTTCAGTCTGTTTTCTGATTATCCGTGCAATATAAAATACCCCGAAAATAAAAGTTCTCCAAATGCCCTGAAATTTAAATATGGTTTTTTCTGGAATATTTGAGAATATTTGGCACTGAGAACACAGCAGGGGGGCATTCACCTGGCCACGAGGGTGGAGGGCGCGCCCTACCCCCTGGGCGCGCCCTCTGCCTCGTGGGCCCACGGTGGACCTCCTCCACTTATTCCTGTACCCACACACTCCTTCTTCCTCCCACAAACACCATTATCCAGCTCAAACCCGAGTCCAAGCTCATTTTGCTGCCATTTTCGATCTCCTTGCTCAAAGCACCTCTCACAAAACTGCTTGGGGGGATTGTTCCTTGGTATGTGACTCCTCCATTGGTCCAATTAGTTTTTGTTCTTGTGCTTTATTCATTGCAAATTTATGCTGCCTAGGTGACCATGTTCTTGAGCTTGCATCTCAATAGATTTAATGGAGATTTCTTCGGTGGAATTTATGCAACCCGCATAGCTAATTTTCTTGGTATAACCATACGTGAGGATGATATTGAGTTGCCTCCTGCCTATTTGGATTATGAGGCTATGGTTCATCATCAGTTTGTTGAGAGGAACGATCAGTTCCTCTAGTACCGACTAATCTTTGACAGACGACACACCTATCATGTCGCTCTCCTTGCTTCTACTTTCTTTGATTTTCAGGCAAAGGGGAGATCTATAACCAGAGAGGAGGCAGAAGAGTACAAGAGGAGAGCTGAGATAGCTCGCCTCCAAGCTGCATCCCACGATGGAATGACTGCTGCATCTCAGTACGATGCCAACTACAACTTTGGATATCCGCTAGGCCATCCATGGCATTAGACCACTTAGGCCAAAAGCATAAGCTTGGGGGAGTACGTATTTACCACCGACATTACATTTATGTTCACACACTCGTTGCTAGATGTTGGTGCTCATACATTTTCATTGTAATATCCATGCTAGTTTATTTCCTTTTTATGCCTTCTTCTTGTGTGTTTGAAATAAACCTTTTAGAAAAACCAAAAAAAATTAGTTGTAGCTTTTAGCTAGTTTTAATTTCCATGCTTGTAGTAGTAATTAAAAAGAAAACACAAAAAGATTTCCTGTTCTTCTTTTGCTTGTTGGGAGCTTTCCCATGTAAATAGTTTTATTTCTTTTCTTTTCTTTGGGGGTCGATAGGAGAAGACCATGATTAAATTGTTGAAGTGACTCCTATATGCATTATTGTTGATTTAACCAAGAGTCCATATTGCCCTGTCTTCTCCTGTTTATTGAATGCCTGCAGATTCCAGCTTAGTCCAATGCACATGTACTGTTATTATTATTCACATCATTCGGTCATGCAAGTGAAAGGCAATTATGATGATATATGATGGACTGATTGAGATGAGAGAAGCTGGTATGAACTCGACCTCTCTTGTTTTTGTAAATATGATTAGTTCATCGTTCCTGATTCAGCCTATTATGAATGAACATGTTTGCAATGACAATCAGAGATTATAGTTGCTTATGCCATGCTTAATTAGCTAGGAGCTTATAATGGTTTACCTTGCGTGCCAACATGCAATTAAAATGGTTGTGATGTGGTATGATAGGGTGGTATCCTCTTTTGACGATTCAAGTGGCTTGACTTGGCACATGTTCACGCATGTAGTTGAAACAAAATCAACATAGCCTCTACGATATTTATGTTCATGGTGCATTATATTCTACTCATGCTTGCATTCAGTGTTGATTAATTTTAATGCATGTTCATGACTGTTGTCGCTCTCTAGCTTGTCACTTCCCAGTCTTTTTCTGGCCTTCACTTGTACTAAGATGGAATACTGCTTGTGCATCCAATCCCATAAACCCCAAAGTTATTCCATATGAGTCCACCATACCTACCTATATACGGTATCAACCAGCTGTTCCAAGTAAATTTGTATGTGCCAAACTCTAAACCTTCAAATAAATATCCTATTTTGTATGCTTGAATAGCTCATGTATCAACTAGGGCTGTCCGTATCTTCCATGTTAGGCGGGTTATTCTCAAGAGGAGTGGACTCCGCTCCTCACTCACGAGAAAATGGCTGGTCACCGGGATGCACAGTCCCATGCTTTATGCAAATCAAATCAAAATAATTGCAAACAAAACTCCCCCTGGGACTCTTGTTAGTTGGAGGCACTCGTTGTTTCGAGCAAGCCATGGATTGATGCTTGTTGGTGGAGGGGGAGTATAAACTTTACCATTCTGTTTGGGAACCGCCTATAATGTGTGTAGCATGGAAGATATCGCCATCTCTTGGTTGTTATGTTGACAATGAAAGTATACCGCTCAAAATATTATTCATATCTATTTTGAAATCAAGCTCTGGCACCTCTACAAATCCCTGCTTCCCTCTGCGAAGGGCCTATCTATTTACTTTTATGTTGAGTCATCATCCTCTTATTAAAAAGCACCAGTTGGAGAGCACCACTATCATTTGCACCCATTACTGTTATTTTACATTGAGTATGACTTGACTGGATCTCTTTTACCATGAATTACAATGTATAGTCAGTCCTTGATCTTTAAAGGTGCTCTGCATTTATCTTTTGCGGTCTCAGAAAGGGCTAGTGAGATACCATATTGTTATATCATATCATGATTGTTTTGAGAAAGTGTTGTCATCAGATATTTATTATTATTGCTCGCTAGTTGATTATGCCATTGATATGTGTAAACATGAGACCTAAATGTTATTGTGAATATGGTTGGTTCATAATCTTTGCTGAAAACTTGAATGGTGGCTTTGCATATTTACAACAACAAGAGCAAATAGAGTTTGTAAAAGTTTTTCTTTATCACTTTCAGTTTATCAACTGAATTGCTTGATGACAAGCAAAGGTTTAAGCTTGGGGGATTTGATACGTCTCCATCGTATCTACTTTTCCAAACACTTTTGCCCTTGTTTTGAACTCTAACTTGCATGATTTGAATGGAACTAACCCGGGCTAACACTGTTTTCAGCAGAATTGCCATGGTGTTATTTATGTGCAGAAACAAAAGTTCTCGGAATGACTTGAAACTCCACGGAGCGTATTTTTGAAAATAATAAAAAATACTGGCAAAAGATCAAGGCCAGGGGGCCCACACCCTAGCCACGAGGGTGGGGGGCACGCCTGCCCCCTGGGTGCGCCCCCTACCTCGTGGGCCCCCTGGAGCTCCTCCGACCTCAACTCCAACTCTATATATTCACTTTCGAGGAGAAAAAAAATCAAGGAGAAGGATTCATCGCGTTTTACGATACGGAGCCGCCGCCAAGCCCTAAAACCTCTCGGGAGGGCTGATCTGGAGTCCGTTCGGGGCTCCGGAGAGAGGAATCCATCACCATTGTCATCATCAACCTTCCCCCATCACCAATTTCATGATGCTCACCGCCGTGCGTGAGTAATTCCATCGTAGGCTTGCTGGACGGTGATGGGTTGGATGAGATTTATCATGTAATCAAGTTAGTTTTGTTAGGGTTTGATCCCTAGTATCCACTATGTTCTGAGATTGATGTTGCTATGACTTTGCTATGCTTAATGCTTATCACTAGGGCCCGAGTGCCATGATTTCAGATCTGAACCTATGTTTTCATCAATATATGAGAGTTCTTGATCCTATCTTGCAAGTCTATAGTCACCTACTATGTGTTATGATCCGGCAACCCCGAAGTGAGAATAATCAGGACCACTCCCGGTGATGACCGTAGTTTGAGGAGTTCATGTATTCACTATGTGTTAATGCTTTGGTCCGATACTCTATTTAAAGGAGGCCTTAATATCCCTTAGTTTCCGCTAGGACCCCGCTGCCACGGGAGGGTAGGACAAAAGATGTCATGCAAGTTCTTTTCCATAAGCACGTATGACTATATTTGGAATACATGCCTACATTGCATTGATGAACTGGAGCTAGTTCTATGTCACCCTAGGTTATGACTGTTACATGATGAACCGCATCCGGCATAATTGTCTATCACCGATCCATTGCCTATGAGCTTTCCATATATTGTTCTTCGCTTATTTACTTTTCCGTTGCTATTGTTACAATCACTACAAAATACCAAAAACATTACTTTTGTTATCATTACCTTTTGCTACTGTTACCACTATTATCATATTACTTCGCTACTAAATACTTTCCTGCAGATATTAAGGTTCCAGGTGTGGTTGAATTGACAACTCAGCTGCTAATACTTGAGAATATTCTTTGGCTCCCCTTGTGTCGAATCAATAAATTTGGGTTGAATACTCCACCCTCGAAAACTATTGCGATCCCCTATACTTGTGGGTTATCAGTACTACGATCGGTCGATCGCGAAGACGTACGACTACATCAACCGTGTTGTCATAACACTTCCGCTTACGGTCTACAAGGGTACGTAGACAACACTCTCCCCTCTCATTGCTATGCATCACCATGATCTTGGGTGTGCGTAAGAATTTTTTTGAAATTACTACGGTCCCCAACATGAAGTTGCCCTCACGACGCGGGTCCACATGCCCATCTTTCACCGGGGATGATTGAACAATGAAATGATATTTGGGGAGTGAGCTAGTGTGCTTGAGATGCCGGCTATGGACTGATACATTTCCAATGTATCTACTTTTCCTAACGCTTTTCCTCTTGTTTTGGACTCTAATTTGCATGATTTGAATGAAACTAACCCTGGACTGACGCTATTTTTAGCAGAACTACCATTGTGTTGTTTTTGTGCAAAAATAAAAGTTCGCGGAATGGAATGAAACTTCGCGAGGTATTTTTATATAATATATAAGAATTTCTGGAGCCAAGACCTATCGGAGAGGGGACCCTGGGTCGGCACTGATAACCCACAAGTATAGGGGATCACAACAATTTTTGAGGGTAGAGTATTCAACCCAAATTTATTGATTCGACACAAGGGGAGCCAAAGAATATTCTCAAGTAGTAGCTGCTGAGTTGTCAATTCAACCACACCTGGAAATTTAATATCTGCAGCAAAGTGTTTAGTAGCAAAGTAATATGTTTGTAGTGGTAATGGTAGCAAAAGGTAACGATAGCAAAAGTAATATTTTTTGGTTTTTGTAGTGATGATAACAATAGCAACGGAAAAGTAAATAAGTGAAGAACAATATATGGAAAGCTCGTAGGCAATGGATCGGTGATGAGAATTATGCCGGATGCGGTTCATCATGTAACAGTCATAACCTAGGGTGACACAGAACTAGCTCCAATTCATCAATGTAATGTAGGCATGTATTCCGAATATAGTCATACGTGCTTATGGAAAGAACTTGCACGACATCTTTTGTCCTACCCTCCCGTGGCAGCGGGGTCCTATGGAAACTAAGGGATATTAAGGCCTCCTTTTAATAGAGTACCGGACCAAAGCATTACACATACTGAATACATGAACTCCTCAAACTACGGTCATCACCGGGAGTGGTCCGATTATTGTCACTTCGGGGTTGCCGGATCATAACACATAGTAGGTGACTATAGACTTGCCAGATAGGATCAAGAACTCACATATATTCATGAAAACATAATAGATTCAGATCTGAAATCATGGCACTCAGGCCCTAGTCACAAGCATTAAGCATAGCAAAGTCATAGCAACATCAATCTCAGAACATAGTGGATACTAGGGATCAAACCCTAACAAAACTAACTCGATTACATGATAAATCTCATCCAACCAATAACGGTCCAGCAAGCCTACAATGGAATTACTCACGCACGGCGGTGAGCATCATGAAATTGGTGATGGAGGATGGTTGATGATGACGACGGCGCGGATTCCCCTCTCTGGAGCCCCGAACAGTCTCCAGATCAGCCCTCCTGAGAGAGTTTAGGGCTTGACGGCGGCTCTGTATCGTAAAACGCGATGAATCCTTCTCCTTATTTTTTTCTCCCTGAAAGTGAATATATGGAGTCAAGGTTGAGGTCGGTGGAGCGTCAGGGGGCCCATGAGGCAGGGGTGCGCCTAGGGGGCAGGTGCGCCCCCACCCTCGTGGACAGGTGGAGGACCCCCTGACGTGGATCTTCCTTCCAGTATTTTTATATATTCCAAAATAATTCTCTGTTGATTTTCAGGTCATTCTGAGAACTTTTATTTCTGCACAAAAATAACACCATGGCAATTCTGTTGAAAATAGCGTCAGTCCGGGTTAGTTCCATTCAAATCATGCAAGTTAGAGTCCAAAACAAGGGCAAAAGTGTTTGGAAAAGTAGATACGACGGAGACGTATCAACTCCCCCAAGCTTAAACCTTTGCTTGTCCTCAAGCAATTCAGTTGATAAACTGAAAGTGATAAAGAAAAACTTTTACAAACTCTTGTTTGCTCTTGTTGTTGTAAATATGTAAGCCAGCATTCAAGTTTTCAGCAAAGATTATGAACTAACCATATTCACAATAACACTTAGGTCTCATGTTTACTCATATCAATGGCATAATCAACTAGCAAGCAATAATAATAAATCTCGGATGACAACACTTTCTCAAAACAATCATGATATGATATAACAAGATGGTATCTCGCTAGCCCTTTCTGAGACCACAAAACATAAATGCAGAGCACCTTTAAAGATCAAGGACTGACTAGACATTGTAATTCATGGTAAAAGAGATCCAGTCAAGTCATACTCAATGTAAACTAACAGTAATGGATGCAAATGACAAGGTGCTCTCCAACTGGTGCTTTTTAATAAGAGGATGATGACTCAACATAAAAGTAAATAGATAGGCCCTTCGCAGAGGGAAGCAGGGATTTGTAGAGGTGCCAGAGCTCGTTTTTGAAATAGATATGAATAATATTTTGAGCAGTATACTTTCATTGTCAACATAACAACCAAGAGATGGCGATATCTTCCATGCTACACACATTATAGGCGGTTCCCAAACAGAATAGTAAAGTTTATACTCCCCCTCCACCAACAAGCATCAATCCATGGCTTGCTCGAAACAACGAGTGCCTCCAACTAACAACAGTCCCGAGGGAGTTCTGTTTGCTATTATTTTGATTTGATTTGCATAAAGCATGGGACTGGGCATCCCGGTGACCAACCATTTTCTCGTGAGTGAGGAGCGGTGTCCACTCCTCTTGAGAATAACCCGCCTAACATGGAAGATACGAACAGCCCCAGTTGATACATGAGCTATTCGAGCATACAAAACATATTGTTTATTTGAACGTTTAGAGTTTGGCACATACAAATTTACTTGGAACGGCAGGTAGATACCGTATATAGGTAGGTATGGTGGACTCATATGGAATAATTTTGGGGTTTATGGAATTGTATGCACAAGCAGTATTCCCGCTTAGTACAGGCGAAGGCTAGCAAAAGACTGGGAAGTGACCAACTAGAGAGCGACAACAGTCATGAACATGCATTAAAATTATTCAACACCAAATGCAAGCATGAGTAGGATATAATGCACCATGAACATAAATATCATAGAGGCTATGTTGATTTTGTTACAACTACATGTGTGAACATGTGCCAAGTTAAGCCACTCAAATAGTTCAAAAGAGAATACCACCCTATCATACCACATCACAACCATTTTAATAGCATGTTGGCACAGAAGGTAAACCATTATAAGCTCCTAGCTAATTAAGCATGGCATAAGCAACTACAGTCTCTAATTGTCATTGCAAACATGTTTATTCATAATAGGGTGAATCAGGAATGATGAACTAATCATATTTACAAAAACAAGAGAGGTTGAGTTCATACCAGCTTTTCTCATCTTAATAAGTTCATCATATAATCATCATTATTGCCTTTCACTTGCATGACCGAATAGTGTGGATAATAATAATAGTGCATGTGCATTGGACTAAGCTGGAATCTGCAAACATTCAATTCAAGAGAGAAGACAAGGTAATATGGGCTCTTTGTTAGATCAACAATAAGCATATAACAGCCACTTTAACATTTTCATTATGGTCTTCTCCTCTCGACCGCCAAAGAAAAGAAATTAAACTATTTACATGGGAAAGCTCCCAACAAGCAAAAGAAGAACGAGAACTCTTTTTGGGTTTTTTCTGTTTAGTTACTACTACAAGCATGGAAAGTAAACTAATTAAAGGCTACAACTAATTTTTTTGTTTTTTATTAAGGTTTATTAAACACACAAGAAGAAGGCATAAAAGGTAAATCAATTAGCATGGATGATCAATGAAAAAGTATGAGCACCGACAACTAGCAATGAGTGTGTGAACATGATGTAATGTCGGTGAGAAATAGTACTCCCCAAGCTTAGGCTTTTGGCCTAAGTTGGTCTATGGCCACGGCTGGCCTGGCGGATATCCAAAGTTGTAGTGGGGTTGTACTGAGATGCATCAGCTATTGCCTCATGAGCTACGGCTTGGAGGCGCCGTCCTTAGTCAGGCGTGAATCCCTAGTATCCACTATGTTCTTAGATTGATTGTGCTATGACTTTGCCATGCTTAATGCTTGTCACTTTGGGCCTGGGCCATGATTTCAGATCTGAACCTTTATGTTATCAACCGTTATATCCATGTTCCAGATCCGATCTTGCAAGTTATAGTCACCTACTACGTGTTATGATCCGGTAACCCTAGAGTGACAATAACCAGGACTTCTTCTGATGATTCCGTAGTTTGAGGAGTTTCATGTCTTCACTATGTGTTAATGCTTTGTTCCAGTTCTCTATTAAAAGGAGGCATTAATATCCCTTAGTTTCCAATATGGACCCCGCTGCCACAGGGGGGGGAGGACAAAGATGTCATGCAAGTTCTTTTAATAAAGCACGTATGACTATTTACGGAATACATGCCTACATTATATCGATGAACTGGAGCTAGTGCCGTATCGCCCTAGTTTATAACTGTCTCATGATGAATATCATCCAACAAGTCACCGATCCAATGCCTATGAATTTTTCCATATTGTTTCTCCTAAGTTACTATTGCTATCATCACTGTTACACTTGCTACAAAATTACTGCTATCACTATTACTCTTACTATTGATGCTACTACTACTATCAAAACTATCAAACTACTTTGGTACTGATCACTTTGCTGCAAATAATTAATCTCCAGGTGTGGTTGAATTGACAACTCAGCTGCTAATACCTTCAGATATTCTTTGGCCCCCCCTGTGTCGAATCTATAAATTTGGTGTCGGAGTACTAGAGTAGGGGTACCCTAGTATCCCGAACTCGTGCACGGCAGTTGCAGGCCCCGGCAAGGCTTGCCGGGACGGCCAGAGTCCTCCGTGGGTTCCTTTGGAGCCATTCAAGAACAAAGCATTCAAGATGAAGAGACAAGGCCCCAAGAGGATCAAGACCGGCAAGAGGAGCTTGCCGGGAAGGCCACTCAAGGCGTACCAAGAAAGCTTGCCGCGACGCGCCCTGCGTCCCGGCAAGGCCCGGTGAGCAACAAGCTCCCAAACACGACAAGACGACGACCGCGGCAAGGAGCTTGCCGCGGGAAACCCCCACTTCGTGCCCGCGCTCCAGCACACCTGCTAACGTGTCGCTCTAGGACTCTCCCAAGCACACGTGGCAGGAGGCCGCGCAGCTAGGGGTGCGCGGTGGCAAGCGGAGATGAAGAGAAGGCCATCGTGGCAAACGGTGGCGCTCCTAACGGTCACTTTTTGCACTGTTTAGGCAACTCAGACAGGCATTCAATGCCCTTGTCCCCTGCCGTCAGAGTTAGGTAGGGTGCACTGTGTCCACAGTAGCGGTAGCTGCACCTACCGCATCCTTTTCCATTTTTACCCTTCTAGTCTACGTTGCCACCTGTCGGTGACCCCTTGAAAGTATAAAAGGAGGCCCAAGCGCAACGTAGAGGGGAGGTTCGGCTCATTCGAAACACCAGAAACACTCCCACGCTCAGTCTGATAGCGTCCATCGCTCCTGAGCAAGAATTCAATACACACAAACAAGCAGCAGTAGGGTTTTACGCATCCGTGCGGCCGGAAGCTGGGTAAAACTGCTCGTGTGTACTGCCTCGATCCGCTCTTTGTTCAACCTCCGCCCTCACCGAATCGAAAGGGGCTCGGTCCGCCGATCCCCATAGGTGTTCGTGGATTAGTTTCCCCGACATCTTTGGCGCGCCAGGTAGGGGGCGTCGAGATTGTGCGAACCCGATCCGGCGTGCACGCGAGCTAAATCTTCATCGTCTTCATCGACATGCCACCGAAGAAGAAGGATTCGGAGGCAGCTGTTCCGTCTGCGTCGCTTTCACCGCCTCCGAAGCAAACGGGTGGTGGAGTGGACGCCGGCGGAAGAATGGGCGTCGACGAGGGAGCCCTCAGTGCGGCCAAGTCCAAGGACAAGGCGGCACATACCTCGGCGTCCATGCGCGCACCGCGCCCCTCTCAGGAGGCGCGGGACCAGCAGCGTCATGGCGTTCGCAGCGCCATACGTCCGCTGGGCCAAGATCAAGCTGGTGGTTCTCGTGGCGCTCAAGACCAACATGCACGTCAACATGCTGGCTCGAGCGAAGTACGGTCGCCTGGACGGGGCACTGCTCCTTCTAACGTGGTTAGGAGTCCGAGCACGCCCCACTCCTCGCACCGTTCACCTCCGCCGCCCACCACTCCAGCAGAAGCCTTGGCGCGAGCTCAACTGCTCCTAGACTATCCTCCGACGGCGGACAAGACCGACGAATGGAGGGCCACTATCCAGAGCCTCATCGGCTTCGCCAACGGCGACACTGCGCGGCAACCAAGCACCTCGCTGCCGCGGCAGGACAGCCGGACGCGAGCCGATGGCAACAAGACCGGGGGAGGTGCGACTTCCATGCACTCTCCACTACGAAGGCCAAAATCGCCGACTCGCCGGGTCCACCCCGACAGCGGCTCCACCGCGTCGTCGGACCCACGAGCTCGTCGCGACCAGCGCCAAGTTCTCCATGAACGACAACAAGAAGACGCTCGAACCCGCATCGAGCGCCGAAGAGAAGCGCGACGTCAATCCGACAAGCGCGCTGGGCCCTCTGTTGACATGCATGCGCCAGGGGAACCAGGCGATCTGCCGTACGCGGTAGGTTGTCCTGCGTTCACCCGTGAGCTGCGGCAAGTCCAGTGGCCCAGCACAAAGAATTTCAAAGCCAGACGTACCAGAGAAGTACGACGGCAAGACGCATCCGTCGGAGTTCTCAGCATCTACACCATCGCGGTGCAGGCTGCCGGGGGACGGGACGACAAGATCCTTGCCAACTACTTCCCGCTGGTACTCAAGCCCAACGTCAGGTCCTGGCTCATGCACTTGCCGGACAATTCCATCTCCTCTTGGGCAGATTTATGCCATCAGTTTGTCGGCGCCTTTACAGGCGGCCACAAGCCACATGGCCAAGAGAGCGATCTTCATCTGCTCGCCCAGAAGGAAGGAGAGCCACTGCGCAAGTACATTCAGAGATTCAGCCGTGTACAGCACAACATCCCAGACGTCCACCCCGCCGCGATCATCAGCGCGTTCCATCAGAACGTGCGAAACCGAAGGATGAGGGAGGAGATGGCGATGTGTAAGATCAGAGACATCAGCGAGCTTTATGCCCTGGCCGACAAGTGTGCACGCGCTGAAGAGGGGAGGAGGCTCCCCGGAGAGAGTACCGGAGCAGGAGGATCCGACAGTGAGGATGCCGCCCCGACAAGGAAAGGCCGGCAGCGGAACAACAGAAGGAAAAAGGGCAAGGAAGTGCTAGCTGTCGAGCACACCGGCAACGGAGGTGGCGCCAAGGAAGCTAAAGCTGGTGGCTCCGGCAAGGAGGCCCAGCCTGTGGCGGCCGCCGACAAGCAGGATGGCTCCGGCAAGCAGTATTGCAAGATCCACCGCACCAAGGGCCACGATCTCCAGAGTTGCAAGAAGGTTGAGCAGCTCGTTGAGCTACAGAAAGCTGAATACGAGCGACGCGACAAGGAGAAGGCCCAGGAAGGTGCTGGAGGAGCTGGCAAGAAACGCCTCGGCCGGGGAGGACGCCACGGCAAGGCCAAGCAGCGGCAAGGAGACAGACCTCCCCGCGGCCGCGACAAGGATGAAGATGACGACGATGACGAAGACGTGGATGACGATGAAGCCGATGAGCAGGAATTTCAGAAAGCCACAGAGGTCCTGTGCGTTGACGGTGGCGCCTCTCTGCATACTTCGCACCGCCAACTCAAGCAGTGGATGCGGGAAGTGAATGCAGCAGAACCATCCATAGAGTCGCGCAGGCCTATGAAATGGTCCAGCACGCCTATCATCTTCGACATTGAGGATCATCCTGATCGCGTAACTGCGGTCGGGTGCTTGCCGATGTTGGTTTCACCAACTATCCGCAACCTCAAGGTCACGAAGATGCTAGTTGACGGCGGGGCCGGCTTGAATCTGATCTCCTCCGCGGTCCTTCAGAAACTCCAGATCCCTGACAGCGAGCTCGAAGAGACCGGCACATTCCAAGGAATCAACCCGGGAAGGAGCAAGCCGAAGGGGAAGATCACGCTGCCGGTCACATTTGGCAGCGAGCTGAATTTCAGAACTGAGAGGGTCACATTTGACGTTGCCGATTTTCCATTGCCTTACAATGGGATCCTTGGCCGTCCAGCGCTCGCCAAGTTTATGGCAGCCTCTCACTATGCATACAACATGCTCAAGATGCCAGGCCCGATAAGTGTCATCTCTGTCCCCGGCGACAAGAAGGATGCCCTTATCTGCGCCGACAAGATCTACCGGGAAGCAGCAGCCGCAGCTGATCACAACACACTTGCCGCTGAAGCTCCCGGGGGGAAGAAGAAGACAAAGTCCGGCAAGAGCTCTGATGCCCACTCCGGCAAGCGCACCTCTTCGGAGTGCTGCGCTACCGTCGAGGACGCACCATCGAGCTCCACCGGCAAGTGTAAGAAGGCAATGGCAGCTCCACCTGAGACCAAGAAGGTGTCCGCCAAGGAGGACGGCACTGGTGGTACCTTCACCATCAGTGCCACGCTTGACCCCAAATAGGAAAGCGCGCTCATTGCTTTCCTGCGGGCGAATGTCGACGTGTTTGCATGGCAACCGTCTGATATCCCCGGTGTTCCCAGGGAAGTAATCAAGCACCACCTAGCCGTCTGTCCTCATGCGCGGCCCGTCAAGCAGAAAGTCAGGAAGCAAGGCAGTGGAGCGCCAAGAGTTCATTGCAGAAGAGATCAGGAAATTGGAAGCAGCAGGCCTTGTCAGAGGAGTGCTCCATCCCACGTGGTTGGCCAATCCTGTAGTCGTGCGCAAGGCGAACGGGAAATGGAGGCTTTGTATAGACTTCACTGATGTCAATAAAGCTTGTCCCAAAGATCCATTTCCCTTGCCGCGCATTGACCAGATTATTGACTCCACAACTGGATGTGATTTGCTTTCATTTCTTGATGCATATTCAGGATACCATCAAATCTTCATGGCAGAAGAGGATGAGGAAAAAACCGCATTTATCACCCCTTGCGGCACATACTGTTTTGTACGGATGCCCTTTGGGTTGAAGAATGCTGGTTCAACATTTGCAAGGGTAGTCCATGTCGCTTTTGAGCCACAGATACACAGAAATGTGGAAGCCTACATGGATGATATAGTGGTCAAGAGCAAGGACAAGGCTACCCTGATCCAAGATTTAGAAGAAACTTTTGCAAATCTGCGCAAGATCAACCTCAAGCTCAACCCCGAGAAGTGCGTGTTTGGAGTCCCTTCCGGCAAGCTTCTCGGGTTCTTTGTGTCTCAGCGGGGAATTGAAGCCAACCCCGACAAGAACAAGGCCATCGAGCAGATTGAAGCACCGAAGCGCGTCAAGGATGTGCGAAGGCTTGCCGGTTGCGTGGCTGCTCTCAGCAGGTTTATCTCTAAGTCTGCTGAGCGCGCCCTGCCATTTTTCAAAATATTGAAAAAGGCAGGTCCAATGAAATGGACTCCAGAAGCGGAGGCCGCGCTACAGGACTTGAAGAGGTACCTGTCCTCCACTCCAATACTTGTCGCACCTAAGCCACAAGAGAAGTTGCTGCTATATCTGGCAGCAACCAATCAAGTGGTTAGTGCTGCGTTAGTAGCAGAGAGGGAGGCGGACGATGAGCCAGCAACCGCGGCAAGTGAATCCAGCGACAAACAGGGGGCTTCTCCGACAAGCTTTGGTCCCGACAAAGATGAATCTGCGCAGACGTGCAAGGAGGTGCAGAAGAAGATGGTGCAGCGCCCAGTCTACTTTGTCAGCTCCCTTCTCCAAGGGGCTAGGTCGAGGTACTCTGGTGTGCAGAAGTTGCTTTTCGGCCTCCTCATGGCCTCGAGAAAGCTGCGCCATTACTTCCAGGCACATGAGATCACAGTCGTCATTCGCTTTCCGCTGAAAAGGATACTGCAAAATCCAGAAGCAATAGGCAGGATTGTCGAGTGGGTGCTGGAACTGTCAAGCTTTGGCCTCAAGTTTGAGAGCACTTCAACTATCCAAAGCAGAGCATTGGCAGAGTTCATAGCAGAGTGGACGCCAACCCCAGACGAAGAAATTCCAGAGACGAGCATCCCCGTCAAAGAGACAAGCAAGGAGTGGCTGATGTACTTTGATGGTGCCTTCTCGCTGCAAGGCGCCGGTGCAGGCGTGCTGCTTGTCGCACCCACCGGAGAGCACCTCAAGTACGTAGTCCAGATGCACTTTCCCAAAGAGCAAGCAACCAACAATACTGCAGAGTATGAAGGATTGCTTGCCGGTCTCAGAATCGCAGCAGACCTTGGGATCAAGAAGCTCATTGTCAGGGGTGACTCACAGCTTGTCGTCCGCCAAGTGAACAAGAACTACCAGAGTCCGTTGATGGAAGCATATGTTGATGAAGTGAGGAAGCTAGAAGAGCACTTTGACGGCCTACAAATGGAGCATATCCCAAGAGCTCAGAATGATATTGCTGACGGCCTGTCAAAGTGCGCAGCACTAAAGTTACCTGTGGAACCAGGGATTTTTGTGCTCAAGCTGACTCAACCATCCATAACACCATCAACTGAACAAAGCAAGAAGAGGAAGTTGGTTTCCGGTGACTACTTTCCGGCAGAGCTCCCCGAAGCCGCCGCCAAGAAAGTCCCCAAGATCAACACCAAGGATGCTGAGGGGCAGTCTGCTCCGGCAAACCTTATGGTTTGTTCCGTCGAAGCAAACGCTCCCGACAAGTTTTGCTCTGGCAAGCTTGCCGGGGAACATCAAGCTCCGCAGGGCCGCAAGTCCTTGCCGTAGAAGCGGATGTTCCCGCAGCAGCAGATACGCCTTTAGTCCTTGTTGTCGAGCCACAAGCTCCAGCATGGGCACAGCAGATTGTCCATTTCCTTCAGACAGGAGAGCTTCCCGAAGAGCAAGAAGAAGCGGAAAGAGTAGCCCGGCAGTCAAGTATGTACAAGTTTGTCGACAACACACTGTACAGAATAAGACTCAACGGTGTGAAATTGAAGTGCATTCGCCGGGAAGATGGACAACAGCTGTTGGCAGAGATACATGGAGGCATATGTGGTCACCACATTGGCACAAGAGCACTTGCCGGCAAAGCATTCCGGCAAGGCTTCTTTTGGCCGACAGCCCTCCAGGATGCAACTGCACAAGTAACCAAGTGTGAAGCGTGCCAGTTCCATTCCAAACAGATACACCAGCCAGCTCAAGCTCTCCAGACGATCCCTTTATCCTGGCCATTTTCGGTCTGGGGGCTCGACATCCTCGGCCCCTTCCCCCGAGCTGTCGGGGGCTTTGAGTTCTTGTACGTCGCAATCGACAAGTTCACAAAGTGGCCGGAAGTGCAGCCAGTGAGGAAGGTGACAGCACAGTCAGCAGTCAAGTTCTTCAGGTCGATTGTTTGCCGTTTCGGGATCCCTAACAGGATCATCACCGACAACGGCACGCAATTCACGAGCCGCACCTTCATGCAGTACGTCCAAGACCTTGGCGCCAAGGTCTGCTTCGCTTCTGTTGCTCATCCGAGAAGCAACGGTCAAGCAGAGAGGGCAAATGCTGAAGTGCTGCGCGGGCTCAAGACCAGAACTTTCGACAGGCTGCACAAGTGCGGAAATAACTGGATCGAGGAGCTGCCGGTGGTTCTTTGGTCAATCAGAACGACACCAAATCGAGCGCTGGCCAGACACCTTTCGCTCTAGTCTATGGAGCAGAGGCAGTTCTCCCCACGGAACTCGTATATGGGTCACCTCGAGTGCTCGCTTATGATGAGCTTGAGCAAGAGCAGCTGCGGCAAGACGACGCGCTGCTCCTTGAGGAAGATCGTCTTCAGGCTGCTGTGCGAGCCGCTCGCTACCAGCAAGCTTTGTGCCGCTATCATAGCCACAAAGTTAAAGCCAGAAGCTTCGAGGAAGGAGACCTTGTTCTTCGGCGCGTTCAATCCACCAAGAATTCCAACAAGTTGACGCCGAAGTGGGAAGGCCCTTATCGGGTAAGACGAGTCACGAGGCCCGGCGCTGTCCGCCTTGAGACCGAAGATGGCATTCCGGTGAGCAACTCCTGGAACATAGAACATCTTCGTAAGTTTTACCCGTAGGCGCGGTTGCCGGAAGCTTTTCCGGCAACCACCTTTTGTACAAGTCTTGCCGCTGTTGCATGTAATCCTTTGTACAAAGCCGGGCGCAGACCCCGTGCACCAGTAAAGTTCATGTGCCCCGCACATCTTGTCAGTTTTTTTATGCTATAATCCTTTTTCGCATATGTTATCTGACACTTTGTGCAGCACCAGACCCCGGTAAGCAATAACGAGCCCAAGGCTCCATATCATTACTTTATTTCTCTTTTCTTTTCTCAAAAGGAAGGAAGGTTCCCTCGCCCACAAGGTTTACCGGGGGGGGAGGAGAAGATAATGGTGAGGACCAGGCCGTTCAAGAAAGTTTCTCCTTGCCGGGAAGCAGACGACAGAAAAGCTAAGTTGCTAAAGCTTGAGCAATCAGTTTTTTAAGTTTTTGAGTTATTTTCCTTGAACGACCGTGCTTTGTATGGAAAACCTGTGCGCGGAGGAACCAACTCGTAGCTAGTTGCGCCTTTACTTTGTTTCGAGTCCGCTCAACAACTTAAGTGAGCTGCTAGCGCCCTTACTTTGCTTCGAGTCCGCTCAGCAACTTAAGTGAGCCGCTAGCGCCCTTACTTTGTTTTCGAGTCCGCTCAACAACTTAAGTGAGCTGCAACTAGTTGCGACAAGGTTGCTTGTCGGTAGCGACCCCGCCAGCAGGCTGCTGAAGTTCCGCACTCGGCGCTCGCGGCAAGGGTGCCTGCACCGGCAAGTTTCCCTAGAAAGCGTAGGGCAGAGCCATACAAAGCCAAGAGTCGAGTAAAGGAAGTAACACAGCAATTTTTTGCCTAAGATAGAGTTATATTACAAAAATAACTTGTCACGCCTCTAATAAAGTGTTCCCATGACATGACTGGCAGCGACAAGAAAAGAAGAAAACGGACGGCCTAATCTACGCGACCGCCGTCAACCCTTTTGACCTCGTTCACCCTGTCCACAATGGGTGCGACGAGGGCCTTAAGTGCGTCAAGATCAGCGTCCGCCGGCAGTCTCTTGAGGACGTTGGTGAGGTTGAGGCCCGGATTGCGGAAGGCCACCTTCACCAGCACCTTCTCCGGAACTCCAGCACAAATCGAGCGTGACTCATCGGCCAACTGCTTTGGGATCCGTTCCCGGAGTTGCTGGAGCGCCGCCGCCACGCCTTTGAATAACAGAGTGAGCTTGGCGCTGGGTTGGAGTTCCTCGTCGGAAGAGTACCCGAAGCCTTCCACCCCGGGGTTATAGCATGCATGCTAGAGGTCGAGTGTCCGTCCTTTTGCTTCTCTTTCGTTCGCAGGGCTCGCATATCCTGGCCAGACTGCTTGAGGACGAAAAAGAGAAGAAGGGCGCGCCGGCACCTGGGCCCCGGCAAGCCAGTATCGCTGGGGGCTGCGAGTGCCAAGAATCGTCCACGGCAAACCAGAGTTGCCGGGGGCTGCAATATCAGATAAGTCTTTCATCCCTCATCATGCATCCTCTTATGGACTGGGGAATGCGAAACCGCGTTTCTTCCCGAAAACTGCCGTGCTCCCTCAACTCTAGGCCCTGGGGCTCGTTCCCGGGGCCAAGTTTGGTCGTAGTCGCGGCAGCAAAGGGATGAAACGAGGAGACCGCACCCACCTCGTTCCCGCCTCCGTCAAAGGCGTGAGAAAGGTCGAGCGACGTGGGAAGGCGGCAGGGCCTGTTGCCGGGAGATGAAATGTCTGTCCGAGGGATACCAAGGATTTGCTCCTTGGCGTGGGTTCAACTCGCGAGACAAATAACCCGGCAAGCATCCCCTTTTCATTAAAAAACATCCCACTCAGGTACAGTCCATAGAGGATGAAAAACATGAAAGAGAGGATTACAAGTTTTAGATACAGCTAAGGCCCGAAGGCTTACAAATTAAAAAGATAAGATGCCCGTAATCCCTTTCCTGTCCCTCTCTTCAGGAGGCAGGTCAAGGAGGCGAAAAGGGCAAAAGGAGCGCCTAGGCGAGCTACGGGTGCCAGAAGACACCAAGAGAACATCCCGGGGGCCGTCCGAAGGCTGGACGGCGATGGCGCGCTGGAAGCGGGGCTCGAAGACGGGGCGGCAGGACGTCAGCACGCTGTCGAGGGCACCACGCCCTCGTACTCCGACCTGACGGCCTTGTCGCCAGCCCTCTTCCCCTTCCGCAGCCTCCCTACGCCAGCCGCCCAAGGAGACGACCCGGGGAGTTCAAGAAGCCGGCGACACGGATGATGGGGTCGCCGGTGCCGCGCGAAGCGGCGCCCGACGCCTAGTCGGACCCGCCACCCCGCCGCCCGCTACCCTCATCGTCATTGTCGCTCTCCTCCTCGTCACTCTCGCTCGAGGAGGAGCCTTCGCTATCGGAGGAGCTGTCCACGCAGCACTTCGCCCGAGTGCCGAAGCACCCGAAGACCTTGACGGAGAGGAGATCGCCCTCCATCAACTTAAAATGGAGGGTAAACCCCTCCATCAGGCTGTGGATACGGGCGAACGTCTTCCACCCTCGATCAAGATACATCACATTAGGGGCTGGGAATACAACGCGGACTCGCGTGCCGCTGATCCCACAGCCCCTCATGTGCAGTCTCAGTGTCTCGGGCGGGTCCAACTCCATCGCGCTCGCAAACGGAGCTGGAAGCCGGAGGCGACGACGAGGCGCCCGGCGCAGCTTGACGAAGAACTCGCAAGGGTCGTCCCCTATATGGACCACCGTGGGGGGAGGAGCCGCCGGCGGAGGCGAAGCTGGCGCGCCGCCCCGCCCGCCTCTTCCCCGAGCGCCTCGACCTCGTCCTCGACCTCGTCCGCGACCTCGCCCCCTCCCTCTTCCCCTTATGGCTGGCTCTGCCACCACGGGCGCGGGAGAGGGAGAGATGCGCTGTCTGGCGGCGACCCTCGCCGCCATCGATGAAGGGCCTGGGTTCCCTTTCTCCATGGCGAATGAGAGAAAGGGGAGCAGAAGCTAAAGAAAGGAGGAGATGAGAGAGTGCGGGTTTCTGTGCTCCCCTCCCGCTCTTTATAAAGGAGCGAGGTGGGGGCTCGGCCGCCCCGCTCAGCGAATCAAGGCACGGGAAGAGCAGGGAGTCGGGGCCAACCCGCTGCCTCTGCTCGCGACGGCCCAGTTTCCCACTTCCACCGTCCGCGACCCCAAGCGCATGGGAGCCGCGTGGCGGGGATGCAGAACCAAGGCGACAGATGAGGTGGCCTCGCTCCGCCTCGTGATCGCGGGGAGTGGACGTCCCGAAAACAGCGCACCGGCCCCGTCCAGTAAATGCACCACGCCCCCACGCCTACCTCCGTTTAGGGAGGAGGGCATGAACCGTCCCCATCATCATGGCCTGACGCATGCTCGAGGGGCTTAGCCTCGCGCACGCCGCCCGCGTCACCCATGACGCCGTGTTTGACGCGTGCCGTTCTGGGCGTGCGCGGTGGGAGCGGAGAGATATGCTGCGTGACCTAGGCCGCGCGTGCCCGTGCACTATTTTGGGCCTGGCCCAACAGCGCTCGGCACCGTGTATGGCCCAGGATCGGGGGCTCCTGTCGGTGTACTAGAGTAGGGGCAGTTGCAGCGCCCCGAGGCAAGGCTTGCTAGACGACCGCCAGAGTCCTCCGTAGGTTCCTTTGGAGCCATTCAAGAACAAAGCATTCAAGATGAAGAGACAAGGCCCCGGCAAGAGGATCTTGCCGGGAAGAGACAAGACCCCGGCAAGAGGAGCTTGCCGGGAAGGCCACTCAAGGCGTACCAAGAAAGCTTGCCGCGACGCGCCCTGCGTCCCTGCAAGGCCCGGTGAGCAACAAGCTCCCAAACACGACAAGACAACGACCGCAGCAAGGAGCTTGCCGCGGGAAACCCCCACTTCATGCCCGCGCTCCAGCACACCTGCTAACGTGTCGCTCTAGGACTCTCCCAAGCACACGTGGCAGGAGGCCGTGCAGCTAGGGGTGCGCGGTGGCAAGCGGTGATGAAGAGAAGGCCATCGTGGCAAATGGTGGCGCTCCTAACGGTCACTTTTTGCACTGTTTAGGCAACTCAGACAGGCATTCAATGACCCTGTCCCCTGCCGTCAGAGTTAGGTAGGGTGCACTGTATCCAGAGTAGCGGTAGCTGCACCTACCGCATCCTTTTCCATTTTTACCCTTCTAGTCTACGTTGCCACCTGTCGGTGACCCCTTGAAAGTATAAAAGGAGGCCCAAGCGCAACGTAGAGGGGGTTAAGGTTCGGCTCATTTGAAACACCAAAAACACTCCCACGCTCAGTCTGATAGCGTCCATCGCTCCTGAGCAAGAAATCAATACACACAAACAAGCAGCAGTAGGGTTTTACGCATCCGTGCGGCCCGAAGCTGGGTAAAACTGCTCGCGTGTACTGCCTCGATCCTCTCTTTGTTCAACCTCCGCCCTCACCTAATCGAAAGGGGCTCTGTCCGCCGATCCCCATAGGTGTTTGTGGATCAGTTTCCCCGACATTTGGGTTGAATACTCTACCCTCGAAAACTGTTGCGATCCCCTATACTTGTGGGTTATCAAGACCGTTTTCTGACGCCATTACCGGGGGCATAGCTATATTTGTTGAGTCACTTGGGATTATTATCATATTATCACTATGAAGAATCAAAAGGATGCTAAGACTAAGATTTTTCCCTCAAAGATGAGGGGAGGTAAGGAACTACCATCCAGTTCTGCTTTAGATTCACCTTCTGTTATGAGTAAACTTGCAACGCCACCACATGCTATTAATTCTGATATGTCGCAAGTTATTGATGATGCATTTCTGCTATGGATAATGCTTATGATGAGGCTAGTACCTTGCTTGATAATGATGATGTGCCACTTGGTGAATTTCTTGATAAACAAATTGCTAGAGTTATACAACATGATGTTGTTGAATCTGATGATGAGCTTGAAACTGAATCTCCTGAAACACCTACTAGAACTAGCCTTCCTAGATATGAATTGCCTAATGCACCAAAAGGTTATGTTATGGGTGAAGAAACAACTAGAGATATTCTTGCTTGCAATGATAGAGATGATCTAGAGAAATTACTATGCAAGTACAAAGAAAAATCTCTAAATGCTAGAATGAAATGTGATCCTAAGTTTGCTATTTCACCTATCTTTATTGATGATAAGGATTATGAATTCTCTGTCAACCCAGTGTTAATTACTCTGTTTGAATTTAATCCTTTCCATGGTTATGAAACTAAAACTGTTGTGGCACATCTTACTAAGTTGAATGACATAGCCACCCTTTTTACTCATGATGAGAAAACTCGCTATTACTTTATTCTCAGATTATTTCCGTTCTCATTAAAGGGTGATGCTAAAGCTTGGTACAATACTCTTGCTCCTGGTTGTGTGCGTAGTCCCCAGGATATGATTTATTACTTCTCTAAAAAATATTTTCCTTCTCATAAGAAACAAGCTGCCTTACAGGAAATATTTAACTTTGTGCAAATTAAAGAAGAGAGTCTCCCACAAGCTTGGGGGAGGCTTTGCCAATTACTTAATGCTTTGCCTAATCATCCACTTAAGAAAAATGAAATACTTGATATCTTCTATAATGGACTAACCGGTACTTCTAGGGACTTCCTAGATAGTTGTGTTGGTTGTGTTTTCAGGGAATGAACTGTTGGACAAGCTGAAGAATTATTGAATAACAAATTGAAAAATTATGATGATTGGACTATTCATGAACCACCACCTAAACCCACCCCGAAGAAGAGGGGTATATTATATCTCAGACCTGAAGACATGCAAGAGGCAAATAAATCTATGAAGGAAAAAGGTATTAAAGCTGAGGATGTTAAAAATTTACCTCCCATTGAAGAAATACAGGGGCTTAATACACCACCAGTGCCTAAGGTGGTAGAAGTAAATTCTCTTATGAAGTTCAATGATAATGATAATCCTCACAATATGCATCCCTAGCCAATGCCTTTATGAGTTTGAAAATTATATTAGAAAACAAGATCACTTCAATGCAAATGTTATGAAACAATTGAAATATAATTCTGATATGATTGCTCGCTTGAGTGACTTGTTATTTAGAATTTCAAATGATGTTGGAGGTGTTGGAAAGCATGCTTCTATGGTTCAAACTCAGTTAGAACACATTGCTAAATCCCAAAGAGAGTTGCTTGATGAAATGAATAATAATATGCATGACTTTGCTGTTAGAGTTGCAACTAGAGGAGGTAAAATGACTCAGGAACCACTTTATCCTGAGGGACACCCAAAGAGAATTGAACAATATTCATAAAGAGCCAACACTAGTGCACCTAGTTCTTATAAAAAGAAAAATAAAAAGAAAAAGAAGAATGATAGGACTTCACATGCTCCTAGTGAACCTGAAATAGAGAAACCTCCTGACATAGATAATGAAGTTTCTATCTATGATGCTGAAACTCAATGTGGTAATGAACACTCACCTAGTGATAATGAAAAATATAATGCCGATGTTCATGAAGACTCTCAACCAAATAATAAAGAACCAGACATTGATGTTCAGATGGAACCACCTGTTGACCTTGATAACCCACAACCTAAGAATAAAAGGTATGACAAAAGAGACTTTGTTGCTAGAAAACACGGTAAAGAAAGAGAACCATGGGTTCAAAAACCTATGCATTTTCCACCCAGGTCAACTAAAAAGAATGATGATGAAGAATTTGAATGCTTTGCTAAAATGCTGAGGCTAGTATTTTTGCGTACTCACTTGACTGATATCCTGAAAATGCCTCCTTATGCAAGGTATATGAAAGACATCATCACAAATAAGAGAAAAATACCAGAAGCTGAAATTTCCACTATGCTTGCTAATTATACTTTTAAAGATGGAGTACCTAAAAAACTTGGAGATCCGGGGATACCAACTATACCTTGATCTATCAAAAAGAATTATGTGAAAACTACTTTGTGTGATTTAGGAGCTGGTGTTAGTGGTATGCCTTTCTCTTTATATGTCGGTGTACAAAAGTAGGGGCTCTTCTTTTGACCCCTTTAATTGTGCATGGGCAGTCAGAGCCGCGCTCCACGGCCACACTTAGCAGGGCAGAGAAGGGAAGTCGGAGAGAAGCCGAAACACGAGGCAACCAAGGCAACGCGAAGACCAGAAACGCAGGAGAGCAAGAGGGCGAGGTGGACTCCCTCGGCAGGATCCTTGCAGAGGTAGCCTCTGCATCCCCGGCAAGAGCCTTGCCGAGGCAACCTCCGCAGCCCCGGCAAGAGCCTTGCCAGGGTAACTTGCCCGAAGCCAGCGGAGTGAGCCACCCTTGAGCCCACAGGCTCCAACCCAACCAACTACATTGGAACCAAGGCTCGGGAGGCGCCTCTGTGGTGGCATGCAAATCTTCGTGAAGATCATAAACATGTGAGATCATATGAGGACCAGAAGACGGCGACCCTCAGCGGGATCCTAGTCGAGGAAATCCACAAGACCACCGGCAAGACCCTTGTCGGGGACGACTGCGACGCCACAGCAGCACCCTTGCCGGGCCCGCAGCAAGACCCTTGCCGAGGGCATCAGCAGGGCCACAGCCAGGCCCATGCCAGCCAAGACTCCACCACCGTCCCCAAGCAGCTGCTAGCTCAACCAGCTGGGCAGGCACCTGTGTGGTGACGGGCGGCCTCTACACCGACTCATCAAGCACCTGCGTGGCGGCATGCGACCCTTCATGAATGCTCCACCACCGCGCTAGCCCAACAGCCAGCCAACATGGTGCCATGATGCCTCATCAGCTCGGACGCGTGTCGAGGCCAGGCAAGGCGGCGACAGCTGGGACGTGCTTCCCTGGCGTCCCTGATAAAGCAAGGAGGGTACGTCGGTAGTGCATTAAATGCGTTTGTTCGACGGTCCCAGAGGATAGGCTTGTCGACTGTAGACCTTTCCACCTCCTGTGTGCCACTGTGACAACCCCTTTTTCCTATAAAAGGAGGCCTGAGGCAGCCAGGAGAGGGATTCGGCTCTTTTGGGCAAAGTTGCACCCTGTAGCTAGCTCAAGAACACAAGAACACTCAAATACATCCACTAAAGCAGGACTAGGGTATTACGCATCTTCGCAGCCCGAACCTGGGTAAACGATCCGTGTGCTTCCTGTTAGACCCACTCTTCGCACAACCTCGCACCCACCAACCATAGAAGGGGTCCTAGTGACCCCATAGGTGTCGTTTCCGCCGACATCTCTGGCGCGCCAGGTAGGGGGCGCAGTTGTGAAATTCTGGTCTGGCAGTCAGCCTAGCGGTTCTTAATCATCATGGATCCCAAGAAGAAGGCGGCCATGACGGTCGGTTCGTCGGGAGCCGGACGGCCCATACCGGTGCGGGCGAGCAGCGGGCCAGTCGCGGACAGGACCCGAGGCGCGACCCGCGAGCACCAAAATCGCTCTGGTAGTCAGAACCTAGCGAGCGGCGTAGTTCGTGCGCAAGGCGACGGGCCACACACCGTGAAATCTAGAGACAGAGTTGGCCCCCCGCAGGCAGCGCGGGACCCTCCGGGGGCGTCACAGTACCACCCACGGGCGACGCGGCGACCTCCAAGACGCCCACTCCGGCGCCCATAGCGCGCTCCTCCCAGGTTGTGCGCGACGAGCAGCGTCACCACACCTGTGACCCTGGACACCACCGTGGGGAGAGTCTTGTGCGTCATTTGCGGGACGAAGGAGGTCAGCATGCCTGCCGAAGTGCTGGCAGAAATGGCACACATCCGCCGGGCCGTGACAGAGCTCCTTCTAACGTGGTTAGAAGTCAAAGCGCACCACGGTCCACGCAGCTTTCGCCGCCACCCACGCCGGCAGAAGCTTTGGCACGCGCGCAGCTGCTCCTCGACTTTCCTCCTGCTGCGGAGAAGCTCGATGAGTGGAGAGCCTCTATCCGGAGCCTCGTCGGTGTTGCCAACAAAGACGAGCCACGACCGGTGGGGCCCTCAGGCTGGCGCTCCATCGAGCCACTGCATGCCAGCGGTGGAGGGGCCGGAGGCGCCATGGCCATGGTGCACTCTCCTCCTCCACGCCAGCCACCGCGGATGTCGATCAATCATGATGACGCTTGTGATAAAATTTCCATAGCGTCGTCCGACCCACGGACCCACCACGACCAACGCTGGGCTCTTCGGGAGCGAGCCCGTGAAGACGTTGGAACCACCATCGAGCGCCGGCGCAATACGCGCCACCAGTCAGACAGGCGGGTGGGGCTCGCTATGGAGCACCCAGCACCGGGAGGCTCCGACGGCCTACCTTACGATTGCCTAGCCTTTACCCGTGAGCTGCGGCAGTTCCAGTGGCCGTCCCACCACATGTTCAAGCCCGACATCGGCGAGAAGTACAACGGCAAGACCCATCCGTCAGAGTTCCTTAGCATCTACACCATCGCGATGCAAGCCACTGGAGCTCGTGACGACAAGGTGCTTGCCAACTACTTCCCCTTGGCCCTGAAACCCAATGTCATGTCTTGGTTGATGCACTTGCCGGCGGATTCCATTTCTTCTTGGTCGGACATGTGTCATGAGTTCGTAAGTGCCTTCACTGGAGGCCACCAAGCTCATGGCCAGGCGAGTGATTTGCATATCATTCCCTAGAAGGAAGGTGAAAACCTGCGCAAGTACATACAAAGGTTCAGCCGAGTGCAATACAACATCCCGGATGTTCATCCTGCTGCCGTGATCAGCGCATTACATCAGAATGTGCGTAACCGCAAGATGCGTGAAGAGCTGGCAATGAACAAGGTCCAGGACGAGGCTGAACTTTATGTTCTGGTCGATAGATGCGCCCGGGCTGAAGAGGGAAGGAAGTACTGATACATCTCCACCGTATCTATAATTTTTGATTGTTCCATGCTATATTACATCCTGTTTTGGACATTATTGGGCTTTATTATACACTTTTATATTATTTTTGGGACTAACCTATTAACCGGAGGCCCAGCCCTGAATTGCTGTTTTTTTGCCTATTTCAGAGTTTCGCAGAAAAAGAATATCAAACGGAGTCCAAATGGAATGAAACCTTCGGGAACGTGATTTTTGGAACGAACATGATCCAGAGGACTTGGACCCTACGTCAAGAAAGCAACCAGGAAGGCACGAGGTAGGGGCGCGTGCCTACCCCCCAGGCTCGCCCTCCACCCTCGTGGGGGCCCATGTTGCTCCACCGATGTACTTCCTCCTCCTATATATACCTACGTACCCCCAAACTACCAGATACGAAGCGAAAACCCCAATTCCACCGCCGTAACTTTCTGTATCTGTGAGATCCCATCTTGGGGCCTTTTCCGGAGCTCCGCCGGAGGGGGCATCGATCACGGAGGGCTTCTACATCAACACCATAGCCTCTCCGATGAAGTGTGAGTAGTTTACTTCAGACCTTCGGGTCCATAGTTATTAGCTAGATGGCTTCTTCTCTCTTTTTGGATCTCAATACAATGTTCTCCCCCTCTCTTGTGGAGATCTATTCGATGTAATCTTCTTTTGCGGTGTGTTTATTGAGACCGATGAATTGTGGTTTATGATCAAGTATATCTATGAACAATATTTGAATCTTCTCTGAATTCTTTTATGTATGATTGGTTATCTTTGCAAGTCTCTTCGAATTATCAGTTTGGTTTGGCCTACTAGATTGATCTTTCTTGCAATAGGAGAAGTGCTTAGCTTTGGGTTCAATCTTGCGGTGTCCTTTCCCAGTGACAGTAGGGGAAGCAAGGCACGTATTGTATTGTTGCCATCGAGGATAACAAGATGGGGTTTATTTCATATTGCATGAGTTTATCCCTCTACATCATGTCATCTTGCTTAAAGCGTTACTTTGTTCTTTGAACTTAATACTCTAGATGCATGATGGATAGCGGTCGATGTGTGGAGTAATAGTAGTAGATGCAGGCACGAGTCGGTCTACTTGTCTCAGACGTGATGCCTATATACATGATCATACCTAGATATTCTCATAACTATGCTCAATTCTGTCAATTGCTCAACAATAATTTGTTTACCCACCGTAATACTTATGCTCTCAAGAGAAGCCACTAGTGAAACCTATGGCCCCCGGGTCTATTTTCAATCATATTAATCTTCCATCAACAAGCTATTTCCTTTTCCGTTTATTTTGCTTTCTTTACTTTGCATCTTTATCATAAAAATACCAAAATATTATCTTATCATATCTATCAGATGTCACTTTCGTAAGTGACCATGAAGGGATTGACAACCCCTTTATTGCGTTGGTTGCGAGGAGTTTATTTGTTTGTGTAGGTGCAAGGGACTCGTGCGTGGCCTCCTACTAGATTGATACCTTGGTTTTCAAAAACTGAGGGAAATATTTACGCTACTTTGCTGCATCACCCTTTCCTCTTCAAGGGAAAACCAACACAGTGCTCAAGAGGTAGCAAGAAGGATTTCTGGTGCCGTTGCCGGGGAGTCTATGCAAAAGTCAACATACCAAGTACCCATCACAAACCCTTATCTCCCGCATTATATTATTTTCCATTTGCCTCTTGTTTTCCTCTCCCCCACTTCACCCTTGCCGTTTTATTCGCCCTCTCTCTTTCCCGTTTGCCTCTTTTTGCTCGTTTTTCCCTCACCATGTCGGAACCAAAAAGAGTTGGGGGTTCTCTCCCGAGCTTGGACGATCCTTCTATTATATCTAAACTCATAAATAAAGCTATGTAAAACCTGCCAAAGTTGTCAATGAGAGTCTTAATAAATTTGATGAAGATGATTCCGGAATTTTTCGTTATTTACTTGATGAATCTTTGAAAGATTCTTGGGATAGGCTATTAAGGATCCGGGATAGCTATGTACCCCAATATCAATTTGAGGTTTACCTAAAAAAATTTTATGCTAGGTTGCCCACTTCGTTCAAACAAGTTTTAGATTCTATTTTTGAAGAGGGTTTTCTTGAAGGGGACCCCATAGATACCTATGAAAATATGAAAGCTATATTTGGGCACCCCATTAATGAGAAAGTTGAAACCACATCTCTTTTGCTCTCTTACCAGAATGAATCTATCAAAGAAAGAAAAGCTAGCCTAGATGCCAATTTCCGCAACTTACTTAATCTTTCTTCTACCATAAATAGCCACATGCTTTACCAAAATAGAAAGATCAATTCTATAGATAACAAGTTTGCTCTTTTCTTCCCTAAAACCAAATATGGCAATACCTAGATCTATCCTTGCTTTTATGCCTAGCTAGGGGCGTTAAACGATAGCGCTTATTGGGAGGCAACCCAATTTTATTTTTTTCCTTGCTTTTTGCTCCTATTTAGTAATAAATAATTTATCTAGACTCTGTTTTGGTTTTTTTTGTGTTTAATTAGTGTTTGTGCCAAGTAGAACCGTTGGGAAGACTTGGGGAAAGTCTTTTTAATCTTGCTGTAAAAAACAGAAACTTTAACGCTCACGAGAATTTCTGCCATTTTTATTTAGAAAGTGATATTTAGTTAATTATTTTTGAAGATGATTAATAGAAAAATTCCTCACGTCCAGAAAATTATTTTAGAATTTTTGGGGTTCCAGAACTTGCGTTATCTACAGATTACTACATACTGTTCTGTTTCTGACAGATTCTGTTTTTCGTGTGTTGTTTGCTTATTTTGATCAATCTATGGCTAGTAAAATAGTTTGTAAACCATATAGAAGTTGGAATACAGTAGGTTTAACACCAATATAAATAAAGCATGAGTTCATTACAGTACCTTGAAGTGGTGTTTTGTTTTCTTTCGCTAACGGAGCTCACGAGATTTTCTACTTTAAGTTTTGTGTTGTGAAGTTTTTAAGTTTTGGGTGAAAAATTTGATGGATTATGGAACAAGGAGTGGCAAGAGCCTAAGATTGGGGATGCCCATGGCACCCCAAGATAATCTAAGTACACCTAAAATCCCAAGCTTGGGGATGCCCCGGTAGGCATCCCCTCTTTCATCTACTTCCATTGGTAACTTTACTTGGAGCTATATTTTTGTTTACCACATGATATGTGTTTTGCTTGGAGCATCTTGTATTATTTGAGTCCTTATTTATTAGTTTTCCACAATCATCCTTGTTGTACACACCTTTTGAGAGAGGCACACATGATTCAGAAATTGTTAGAATACTCTATGTGCTTCACTTATATCTTTTGAGTTATATAGTTTTTGCTCTAGTGCTTCACTTATATCTTTTAGAGCACGGTGGTGGATTTGTTTTATAGAAACTATTGTTCTATCATGCTTCACTTAGATTATTTTGAGAATCCTACAAAACAGTGTGGTAATTTGCTTTAATTATGTTAGGCATTCAAGATTAATAAAAAAATTCTTATGAGTATGTTGAATACTATGAGAAGTTTGATACTTGATAATTGTTTTGAGATATGCAGATGGTGATTTTAGAGTCGTGCTAGTTGAGTAGTTGTGAATTTGAGAAATGCTTGTGTTGAAGTTTATGATTCCCGTAGCATGCACGTATGGTGAACCATTATGTGAAGAAGTTGGAGCATGAATTATTTATTGATTGTCTTCCTTATGAGTGGCGGTCGGGGACGAGCGATGGTCTTTTCCTACCAATCTATCCCCCTAGGAGCATGCGCGTAGTACTTTGCTTCGATAACTAATAGATTTTTGCAATAAGTATGTGAGTTCTTTATGACTAATGTTGAGTCCATGAGTTATACACACTCTCACCCTTCCACCATTGCTAGCCTCTCTAATACCGCGCACCTTTCGCCGGTATCATACACCCACCATATACCTTCCTCAAAACAGTCACCATACCTACCTATCATGGCATTTCCCTAGCCATTCCGAGATATATTGCCATGCAACTTTCTACCATTCCGTTTACTATGACACGCTCCATCATTGTCATATTGCTTTGCATGATCATGTAGTTGACATTTTAGTTGTGGCAAAGCCACCGTTCATAATTCTTTCATACAAGTCACTCATGCATCATTGCTATCCCGGTATACCGCCGGAGGCATTCATATAGAGTCATACTTTGTTCTAGTATCGAGTTGTAAATAAATATAAGTGTGATGGTCATCATTCATAGAGTATTGTCCCAATAAAAAAGAAAGGCCAAATAAAAAAGGCCCAAAAATATATATAAAAAGGGACAATACTACTATCCTTTTTCCACACTTGTGCTTCAAAGTATCACCATGATCTTCATGATAGAGAGTCTCCTATGTTATCACTTTCATATACTAGTGGGAATTTTTCATTATAGAACTTGGCTTGTATATTCCAATAATGGACTTCCTCAAAATGCCCTAGGTCTTCGTGAGCAAGCAAGTTGGATGCACACTCACTTAGTTCTTTTTGTTGAGCTTTCATATACTTATAGCTCTAGTGCATCCATTGCATGGCAATCCCTACTCGCTCACATTGATATCTATTAATGGGCATCTCCATAGCCCGTTGATACGCCTAGTTGATTTGAGACTATCTTCTCCCTTTTTTATCCTCCACAACCACCATTCTATTCCACATATAGTGCTTGTCCATGGCTCACGCTCATGTATTGCGTGAAGATTGAAAAAGTTTGAGAACACAAAAAGTATGAAACAATTGCTTGGCTTGTCATCGGGGTTGTGCATGATTTAAATACTTTGTGTGGTGAAGATGGAGCATAGCCAGACTATATGATTTTGTAGGGATAACTTTCTTTGGCCATGTTATTTTGAAGAGACATAATTGCTTAGTTAGTATGCTTGAAGTATTATTATTTCTATGTCAATATTAAACTTTTGTCTTGAATCTTTCGGATCTGAATATTCATACCACAATTAAGAGAATTACATTGAAATTATTCCAAGTAGCATTCCACATCAAAAATTCTGTTTTTATCATTTACCTACTTGAGGACGAGCAGGAATTAAGCTTGGGAATGCATGATACGTCTCCAATGTATCTATAATTTTTTATTGTTCCATGCTATATTATATCCTATTTTGGACATTATTGGGCTTTATTATACACTTTTATACTATTGTTGGGACTAACCTATTAACCGGAGGCCCAACCCAGAATTGCTGTTTTTTTGCCTATTTCAGAGTTTCGCAGAAAAAGAATATCAAACGGAGTCCAAACGGAATGAAACCTTCGGGAACGTGACTTGGACCCTATGTCAAGAAAGCAACCAGGAAGGCACGAGGTAGGGGGGCACACCTACCCCCCAGGCGCACCCTCCACCCTCGTGGGGCCCACGTTGCTCCACCGACTTACTTCTTCCTCCTATATATACCTACGTACCCCCAAACTACCAGATACGGAGCCAAAACCCTAATTCCACCGCCGTAACTTTCTGTATCCGTGAGATCCCATCTTGGGGCCTTTTCCGGAGCTCTGCCGGAGGGGGCATCGATCACGGAGGGCTTCTACATCAACACCATAGCCTCTCCGATGAAGTGTGAGTAGTTTACTTCAGACCTTCGGGTCCATAGTTATTAGCTAGATGGCTTCTTCTCTCTTTTTGGATCTCAATACAAAGTTCTCCCCCTCTCTTGTGGAGATCTATTCGATGTAATCTTATTTTGCGGTGTGTTTGTTGAGATCGATGAATTGTGGGTTTATGATCAAGTTTATCTATGAACAATATTTGAATCTTCTCTGAATTCTTTTATGTATGATTGGTTATCTTTGCAAGTCTCTTCGAATTATCAGTTTGGTTTGGCCTACTAGATTGATCCTTCTTGCAATAGGAGAAGTGCTTAGCTTT
The DNA here is from genome assembly GCF_018294505.1 of Triticum aestivum. Taxonomy (NCBI): domain Eukaryota; kingdom Viridiplantae; phylum Streptophyta; class Magnoliopsida; order Poales; family Poaceae; genus Triticum; species Triticum aestivum. The sequence goes on from NC_057794.1 coordinate 368,605,724, forward strand.
GGGTTCAATCTTGCGGTGTCCTTTCCCAGTGATAGTAGGGGAAGCAAGGCACGTATTAAATTGTTGCCATCGAGGATAACAAGATGGGGTTTATTTCATATTGCATGAGTTTATCCCTCTACATCATGTCATCTTGCTTAAAGCGTTACTCTGTTCTTTGAACTTAATACTCTAGATGCATGCTGGATAGCGGTCGATGTGTGGAGTAATAGTAGTAGATGCAGGCAGGAGTCGGTCTACTTGTCTCGGACATGATGCCTATATACATGATCATACCTAGATATTCTCATAACTATGCTCAATTCTGTCAATTGCTCAACAGTAATTTGTTTACCCACCGTAATACTTATGCTCCCGAGAGAAGCCACTAGTGAAACCTATGGCCCCCGGGTCTATTTTCCATCATATTAATCTTCCATCAACAGGTTATTTCCTTTTCTGTTTATTTTTCTTTCTTTACTTTGCAGCTTTATCATAAAAATACCAAAAATATTATCTTATCATATCTCACTTTCGTAAGTGACCGTTGAGGGATTGACAACCCCTTTATTGCGTTGGTTGCGAGGAGTTTATTTGTTTGTGTAGGTGCAAGGGACTCGTGCGTGGCCTACTACTGGATTGATACCTTGGTTCTCAAAAACTGAGGGAAATACTTATGCTACTTTGCTGCATCACCCTTTCCTCTTCAAGGGAAAACCGACGTAGTGCTCAAGAGGTTGCAAGTACCCCGGCGAAGACGCCAGTGCGGAAGCCGACTCTACCTATGAAGACACCGCCGCCCCAACGAAGAAGGGTCGGTGTCGCAACAGGAAACGCAAGGGCAAGGCCATGCTTGCCGTCGAGGGATCCGATGACACCAGCGGCACCAAGAAGGCCAGGGCAGACGACCCCGACAAGGAGATTGCCGGGTGTGCCGCTTGCCGGGCCTTGGTGGCTGCCGACAAGCCAGGGGCTCCGACAAGCAGTATTGCAAGATCCAGCGCACCAAGGGCCACGACCTCCAGAACTGCCGACAAGTTGAGATGCTTGCTGAAAAGCAAAAAGCCGAATATGAGAGGCGGGACAAGGAGAAGGTTCAGGATGGTGCCGAAGGGTCCGGCAAGAAGCATGGCGGCCAAAGGGGCCGCCGCGGCAAGAACAATCAACAAGAGAGGCCCGCTCGGGGCCGCGAAAAGAAGCAGGAAGACGACAATCATGACGAGAATGACGAGTACGACAAGCATGAGTTCCAGAAAGCTACAAAGGCCATGTGCATCCATGGTGGCGCCTCGCTGCATACTTCTCACCACTAGCTCAAGCAGTGGGCGCGTGAGATCACAACAGCAGAGCCGTCGTTCGACGCTCAGAAGCCGCTTAAGTGGTCTAGCACGCCCATCATCTTTGACACCGAGGACCACCCTGATCGCACAACCGCGGTCGGGTGTTTGCCATTGTTGGTTTCACCAACGATACACAACCTCAAGGTGAACAAGATGCTGGTTGACGGCAGGGGTGGTCAGAACTTGATCTCACCCGTTGTGATCAAAGGGCTGCAAATTCCTGATGGAGACCTCGAGGAAACGGGCACGTTTCAAGGGGTCAACCCGAGAAGGAGCCAGCCGTAGGGGAAGGACACGCTGCCTGTGACGTTTGGAGGTGAGCTGAACTACAGGACGGAGAAGATTGTCTTTGATGTAGCCAAGATTCCCTTGCCCTACAACGGGAGTCTCGGCCGCCCAGCACTAGCCAAGTTCATGGCGGCATCTCATTTCGCCTACAACATGCTGAAGATGCCTGGGCCGATGACCATCATCACCGTTCCCTGCGACAAGAAGGATGCGCTGATCTGTGCTGACCAACTCTACCGAGAAGCAGTTGTAGCAGCTGCTGCCAAGGCACTTGCTCCTACCACTGAAACCTCGGGAGAGAAGAAGAAGACCGGCAAGACCTCTCGCACCCACTCCGGCAAGCGCACCTCTTTGGAGTGTTGTGCTACCGTCGAGGACGTGCCAGAGAGCTTCACCGGAAAGAGCAAGAAATCCAGAGCCGCACCACCAGAGACCAAGAGGGTGTCCGTCAAGGAGGATGGCACGGGAGAGGCTTTCACCATAAGCTCCACCCTCGATAGCAAATAGGAAAGCGCGCTCATCACTTTCCTGCACGCGAATGTCGATGTGTTTGCATGGCAAGCATCCGACATCCCCGGTGTTCCCAAGGAAGTGATTGAGCACCATCTTGCCGTCTGTCCCCATGCGCGACCCGTCAAGCAGAAGGCCGGGAAGCAAGATTTGGAATGGCAAGAATTCATCACAGAGGAGATTAGGAAATTGGAAGCGGCAGGCTTGGTGAGAGGAGTGCTCCATCCAACGTGGTTGGCCAATCCGGTGGTGGTGCGCAAGGCGAACGGGAAGTGGAGGTTGTGTATCGATTACACATATATCAATAAGGCTTGTCCTAAAGACCCCTTCCCGTTGCCGCGCATCGACCAGATTGTTGACTCCACGGCCGGGTGCGATCAGTTATCGTTCCTCGACACCCGGGCTACCACCAGATCTTCATGGCAAAGGAAGACGAAGAGAAGACAACATTCATCACCCCATTGGTACGTATTGCTTTTTACGGATGCCTTCCGGGTTGAAGAGTGCTGGCTCGACATTCGCAAGGGCGGTCCAAATTGGTTTTGAGCCCTAGCTACATAGAAATATGGAAGCTTATATGGATGACATAGTGGTCAAAACCAAGGACAAGGCAACCCTTGTACAAGATTTAGAAGAGACGTTTGCCAACCTACGCAAGATCAACCTCAAGCTGAACCCTGAGAAGTGTGTCTTCGGCGTTCCGCCCGGCACACTTCTCGGGTTCTTTGTGTCGCAGCATGGGATCGAGGCAAACCCAGACAAAATCAAGGCTATCGAGCAGATTGAGGCACCCAAGCAAATCAAGGATGTGCGTCGGCTCACTGGCTGTGTTGCCGCCACGAGCAGATTCATCTCCAAGTCCGCTGAGCGTGCCCTTCCCTTTTTCAATATCTTGAAGAAGGCGGGCCCAATGGAGTGGATCCCAGAGGCCGAGGTAGCGTTGAAGATCTAAAGAAATACCTTTACTCTACACCAATACTGGTTGCGCCTAAACCACAAGAGTCATTGCTGCTATATCTGGCGGCGACGAATCAAGTGGTCAGTGTCGCGCTAGTGGTACAGAGGGAGGCCAGTAAAGAGGCAGTGGCGACGGCAGGACTGGCGGATGGCAAGCCAGAGGTTCCCCCGGCAGGGCCCAATGCCGGCAAGGCAAGGCCCCTAGCGGAGTCTGACACCATTAGGACAGGCCCCATGCAATCGAATGAGGTGGTGCAGAAGAAGAAGATGATGCAGCACCCAGTTTACATTGGCAGCTCCCTCCTGCAGGGGGCTAGGTCAAGGTACTCTGGTGTGCAGAAATTGCTCTTCGGCTTCCTTATGGCCTCGAGGAAGCCGTGTCACTACTTCCAAGCACACAAAATCACCATTGTCACCCGCCTCCCGTTACAACGGATACTACACAACCCAGACGCAACCGGAAGGTTTGTGGAGTGGGCCTTGGAGTTTTTGAGCTTTGGTTTGAAGTTTGAAAGTACTTCGACAATCCAGAGCAGAGTCTTGGCAGAGTTCATTGCAGAATGGACCTCAACGCCTGACGAGGAAATCCAGTAGACCACCCTCCCCGACAAGGAAGCACGTCGCAACTGAATCATGTACTTTGATGGGGCTTTCTCGCTGCAAGGCACCGGTGCTGGTGTGCTGCTCGTTGCACTCACCGGAGAGCACCTCAGGTATGCAATCCAGATGCACTTTCCCAGGGAGATGTCCACCAACAACACTGCTGAGTACGAGGGGTTGCTTGCCAGCCTCAGGATCGCGGCGGACCTCGGGGTCAAGAAGCTCATCGTCAGAGGTGATTCACAGCTTGTTGTCAAACAAGTTAACAAAGATTATCAGAGCCCATTGATGGAGGCCTACGTAGATGAGGTGAGGAAGCTGGAGGAGCGCTTTGATGGTATACAAGCGGAGCGCGTTCCAGGAGTGGAGAACGACATCGTCGATTACCTGTCAAAGCGCGCTGCATTCAAGCTACCTGTGGAACCAGGTACTTTTTTGCTTCGTTTAACTCAACCATCCATCGAACCATCAACAGAGCAGAACAAACGAAGGAAATCAGGCCCTGGCAAGTACTTCCCGCTGAGCCCCCAGGGGCCGCTGGCAAGGGTGTTGCCGCGGATTCTGAGCCTTCCGAGGAGCGACTGATTATGGCGGGCCGTCAAGCCCTGGCCGTAGAGATGGCCGCTCTCATGGCAGAAGAAATGCCTTTGGTCCTTGCCGTCGAGCCCTAGGCTCCGGCATGGGCACAATATACCGTCCGATTCCTCCAAACAGGGGAGCTTCCTGAGGAGTAGGAAGAAGCGAAGAAAGTAGCCCGTCGGTCTGCCATGTATCAGTTCGTCGATGACGTCCTATATAGGAAGAGACTGAACAGTGTGAAATTGAAGTGCATTCCCCGGGAGGAGGGACTAGAGCTGTTGGCGGAGATACATGAAGGCATATGTGGATCCTACATAGGGTCGAGGGCCCTTACCGGCTAGGCATTCTAGCAAGGTTTCTTCTGTCCCACTGCCCTCCAAGATGCAACGACACTAGTAACCAAGTGTGAAGCGTGTCAGTTCCATTCGAAGGAGCTTCAGCAACCAGCTCAAGCCCTTCAAATAATTCCTCTTTCCAGGCCATTCTCGGTCTGGGGGCTCGCCATCCTGGGCCCTTTCCCCCGTGCTGTCAGGGGCTTTGAGTACTTGTACGTTGCGATCGACAAGTTCACAAAGTGTCCAGAGGTGGAAGTAGTGAGGAAGGTGACAACACAGTCAGCCGCCAAGTTCTTCAAGGGGCTAGTGTGCCATTTTGGTGTGCCAAATAGAGTCATCACCGACAACGGCACGCAGTTCACAATCCACACCTTCATGCAATACACCCAAGACCTCGGTAGCAGGGTCTGTTTCGCTTCCGTGGCACACCCACGGAGCAATGGCCAGGCGGAGAGGGCAAATGCTGAAGTGTTGCGAGGCCTGAGGACAAAGACTTTTGATAGGGTGCACAAGAGCGGAAAGTGCTGGATTGATGAGTTGCCGGCGGTTCTTTGGTTGATCAGAATGACGCCAAATCGAGCCACCGGCCAGACACCCTTTGGCCTAGTATACGGGGCAGGAGCAGTTCTCCCCATGGAACTCATATACGGGTCACCTCTAGTGCTCGCTTACGAAGAGCTTGAGCAAGAGCAATTGCGGCAAGATGGCACAACACTCCTTGAGGAAGATCGTCTTCAGGCGGTTGTGAGAGCAGCACGCTACCAGCAAGCCTTACGCCGCTACCATAGCCGCAAGATTCATGCCCGAAGCTTTGAGTAAGGCGACCTTGTTCTTCGGCGTGTTCAGTCGGCCAAGAATTCCAACAAGTTGACGCCAAAGTGGGAAGGCCCTTATCGCGTAATACGAGTCACCAGGCCAGGCGCAGTCTGCCTGGAGACCGAAGATGCTATTCCAGTGAGTAACTCCTGGAACATTGAACATCTTCGCAAGTTTTACCCATAAGGTGTGGTTGCCGGGCCCCCCGGCAACCCACCTTTTGTACAAGCCTTGCCGGCAAGGCATGTAGCCCTCTCTACAAAGCCAGGCGCAGACCCTGAGCATAAATAAATGAAGCGCCGGCGCCCTAAGTTTTAGCATGCATGCTAGGTTAAGTCTCTCCCTCGATTTAGGGTTGATAGTGCATAGCGGCGACTAACCCCTAGCCTAGAGGTCGAGTGTGCGTCTTTCTGTCTTCTTTGGTTCGCAGGGCATGTGGACACTTCTACTGAGCTGCTTCGGAGAAATAAAACGAACCGGCGCTCCGGCCCCGGCAAGCCAAGACTGCCGGGGGCTGAAGACACAAGGATCTAACCATGGCAAGCCAAAGTTGCCGGGGGCTGCGGATTCAGATAAGTCCTTCATCCCCTGTTGTGCATTTCCGTATGGAACTGGGACAAATGAAACCTCATTTTGCCACAAGACACCGTGCTCCCCCTTCTTCTTGTACCCAAGTCCCTGGGACAGAACCGGGTCGTAGACGCGGTGGTGAGGAAATAATCGAAGGGCCTAACTCTACTTCTCCCTGCCTCCGCCAAAAGTGTGAGAATGGTCGACTGAAGTCAGGGGATGGCAAGGCCTGTTGCCGGGCAACAATGTTTATCTTAAAAATAACAAGGATTCGTTCCTTGGCATGGGCCTCACTCACTCACAGAGAACCTGACAAGTGCCCTTTTTCATTAAAAACATCCCATACAGGTACAATTCATACAGAATTAAAAACATGAGCAAGGGGATTACAAATTTTAAATCTAACAAGTGCCCGCAGGCTTACAAACTAAAAAGAGATAAGATGCCCATAATCCCTTTCTTGTCCCTCTCCTCAGAAGGTGTGATACGTCTCCAACGTATCTATAATTTTTTATTGCTCCATCCTATATTATCTACTGTTTTAGACATTATTGGGCTTTATTATCCACTTTTATATTATTTTTGGGACTAACCTATTAACCGAAGGCCCAGCCCAGAATTGCTATTTTTTGCTTGTTTTAGGGTTTCGAAGAAAAGGAATATCAAACGGAGTCCAAACGGAATGAAACCTTCAGAAACGTGATTTTCTCATCAGATAAGATCCAGGAGACTTGGACCCTCCATCAAGAAAGCCACGAGGCGGTCACGAGGGTGGAGGGCGTCACCCCTAGGGCGTGCCCCCTGCCTCGTGGGCCCCTCGAAGCTCCACCGACGTACTTCTTCCTCCTATATATATATATATATATATCCATGTACCAGATATGGAGCCAAAAACCTAATTCCACCACCGCAACTTTCTGTATCCACGAGATCCCATCTTGGGGCCTGTTCCGGAGCTCCGCCGGAGGGGGCATCAATCACGGAGGGCTTCTACATCATCATCCAAGCCCCTCCGATGAAGTGTGAGTAGTTTACTTCAGACCTGCAGGTCCATAGTTAGTAGCTAGATGGCTTCTTCTCTCTTTTTGGATCTCAATACAATGTTCTCCCCCTCTCTGGTGGAGATCTATTCGATGTAATCTTCTTTTTGCGGTGTGTTTGTTGAGACCGATGAATTGTGGGTTTATGATCAAGTCTATCTATGAATAATATTTGAATCTTCTCTGAATTCTTTTATGTATGATTGGTTATCTTTGCAAGTCTCTTCGAATTATCAATTTGGTTTGGCCTACTAGATTGGTTGTTCTTGCCATGGGAGAAGTGCTTAGCTTTGGGTTCGATCTTGGTCCTTTCCCAGTGACAGAAGGGGCAGCAAGGCACATATTGTATCGTTGCCATCGAGGATAACAAGATGGTTTTTTTTATCATATTGCATGAAACTATCCCTCTACATCATGTCATCTTGCTTAAGGCGTTACTCTATTTTTAACTTAATACTCTAGATGCATGCTGGATAGCGGTCGATGAGTGGAGTAATAGTAGTAGATGTAGGCAGGAGTCGGTCTACTTGTCTCGGACGTGATGCCTATATACATGATCATACCTAGATATTCTCGTAACTATGCTCAATTCTGTCAATTGCTCAACAGTAATTTGTTCACCCACCGTAGGATACTTATGCTCTTGAGAGAAGCCACTAGCGAAACCTATGGCCCCCGGGTCTCTTTCTCATCATATCAATCTACATCACTTTATTATTGCTTTGCTTTTACTTTTTACTTTGCATATCTATACGAAAAATACCAAAAATATTATTTATCATCTCTATCAGATCTCACTTTCGTAAGTGACCGTGAAGGGATTGACAACCCCTAAGCATGTTGGTTGCGTTGAGCTATTGTTTTTGTGTAGGTACGAGGGACTCGTGCGTAGCCTCCTACTGGATTGATACCTTGGTTCTCAAAAACTGAGGGAAATACTTACGCTACTTTGCTGCATCATCCTCTCCTCTTCGGGGAAATCCAATGCAGTGCTCAAGAGGTAGCAAGAAGAATTTCTGGCGACGTTGCCGGGGAGTCTGTGCAAAAGTCAACATACCAAGTACCCATCACTATCCCTATCTCCCACATTACATTATTTGCCATTTGCCTCTCGTTTTCCTCTCCCCCAATTCACCCTTGCCGTTTTATTCGCCCTCTCTCTCTCTATCCTCCCTCTCTTTCTCCGTTTGCCTCTTTGTTTGCTCATGTGTTAGTTTGTTTGCTTGTCGTCATGGCTAGTCTCATATCTTCTCCGTTGTCTCCCGAGAATGAAGTTCTAAATTTTAAACAAAGGGAGGGAGAAAATCTAAAAGATGCTTGGTATAGAATTTGCAATGCTTAAAATAGATCTACCAGGAAGCAATCTACTTCAGTTCTTCTCCGCTATTTTTATGTAGGTGTTAGTCCTTGGTATAGATATATCCTTGATACCATTACCGGAGGGAATTTCTTGGGTAGCCATACTTTTGATTCTTATAATGCTATGTTAGATTTATTTGTCTCACCACCTCTTTTGGTTAATGGAACTATGTTAACTTTGGAGCATGTATGCAAAGACTTGAAATTATTGAAAATAAAGTTGCTACTATTGAATTAATTTAAAATCTAGATAAAAAGATCCACAATCAAATTACCCAATATGTATCTAAGGTAGGAATGACTTTGAAAAATATTAAGGAAAAGGAAGCCATAGTTAATGAGAAAATAAACTTAGATTCTACTAGAATCGATAAACTTGAGGGTATCATTACGAATTTGGGAACCGCTTTTTCTTCTGTAAAGAATACTCCAAGTCCTCCTACTAAAATTGCCAAGATTATGCATGTTCCTAAAAATAAGGGTGAATCATCTAGTAAGGAAACTGCGGATCTTAAATCTATAAGTATTCATCCCAATCTTTTTGCTATCATTAAGGAACCAATTGCTACAAATGAATTTTTCGATCTTATGCCTAAGAGTTTGATAATCACTAGAAATAAATAAATTCCTAAGGGATATATATGCCTCTTTGAAGAATTGCCTACCAAAGATGGCAATACCTAGATCTATTCTTGCTTGTTATGCCTAGCTAGGGGCGTTAAACGATAGCGCTTGTTGGGAGGAAACCCATTTTTTTTATTCCTAGATTTTTGCTCCTGTTTAGTAATAAATAAATTATTTAACCTCTGTTTTGGTTGTGTGTTTTGTGTTTAATTAGTGTTTGTGCCAAGTAGAACCGTTGGGAAGACTTGGGGAAAGTCTTGTTGAACTTGCTGTAAAAAACAGAAACTTTAGCGCTCATGAGAACTGTTGTCATTTTTATTTGGAGAGTGCTATTTAGTTAATTACATTTGAAGATTATTAATATATAAATTCCTCACGTCCAGCAATTTATTTTAGAATTTTTGGGGTTCCAGATCTTGCGCTAGCTACAGATTACTACAGACTGTTCTGTTTTTGACAGATTCTGTTTTTCGTGTGTTGTTTGCTTATTTTGATGAATCTATGGCTAGTAAAATAGTTTATAATCCATAGAGAAGTTGGAATACAGTAGTTTTAACACCAATATAAATAAATAATGAGTTCATTACAGTACCTTGAAGTGGTCTTTTTTTTCGCCAACGGAGCTCACGAGATTTTCTACTTTAAGTTTGTTGTTGTGAAGTTTTCAAGTTTTGGGTAAAGATTTGATGGATTATGGAACAAGGAGTGGCAAGATCCCAAGCTTGGGGATGCCCATGGCACCCCCAAGATAATCTAAGGACACCTAAAAGCCAAAGCTTGGGGATGCCCCGGAAGGCATCCCCTCTTTCTTCTACTTCTATCCGTAACTTTACTTGGAGCTATATTTTTATTCACCACATGATATGTGTTTTGCTTGGAGCGTCTTTTATGATTTGAGTCTTTGATTATTAGTTTACCACAATCATCCTTGCTGTACACACCTTTTGAGAGAGCCATACATAATTTAGAATTTGATAGAATACTCTATGTGCTTCACTTATATCTTTTGAGTTATATAATTTTGCTCTAGTGCTTCACTTATATCCTTTAGAGCACGGTGGTGGATTTGTTTTATAGAAACTATTGATCTCTCATGCTTCACTTAGATTATTTTGAGAGTCTTAATAGCATGGTAATTTTCTTAATAATAATATGCTTGGTATTCAAGATTTGTAAAACTTTCTTTTGAGTGCGTTGAATACTAAGAAAAAAATTGATGCTTGATAATTGTTTTGAGATATGAGGATGGTGATATTAGAGTCTTGCTATTTGAGTAGTTGTGAATTTGAGAAATGCTTGTGTTAAAGTTTTTGATTCCCGTAGCATGCACATATGGTGAACCATTATGTGATGAAGTCGGAGCATGATTTATTTATTGATTGTCTTCCTTATGAGTGGCGGTCGGGGACGAGCGATGGTCTTTTCCTACCAATCTACCCCCCTAGGAGCATGCGCGTAATACTTTGCTTTGATAACTTCTAGATTTTTGCAATAAGCATATGAGTTCTTTATGACTAATGTTGAGTCCATGGATTATACGCACTTCCCTTCCTTCCAGCATTGCTAGCCTCTCTAATAACGCGCACTTTTCGCCGGTATCGTACACCCACCAAATACCTTCCTCAAAAAAGCCACCATACCTACCTATCATGGCATTTCCATAGCCATTCCGAGATATATTGCCATGCAACTTTCCACCATTCCGTTCATTATGACACACTCCATCATTGTCATATTGCTAGCATGATCATGTAGTTGACATCATATTTGTGGCAAAGCCATCATTCATAATTCTTTCATACATGTCACTCTTGATTCATTGCATATCCCGGTACACCGCCGGAGGCATTCATATAGAGTCATATTTTGTTGTAAGTATTGAGTTGTAATTGTTGAGTTGTAAGAAATATAAAAAGTGTGATGATCATCATTTTTAGAGCATTGTCCCAAGTGAGGAAAGGATGATGGAGACTATGATTCCCCCACAAGTCGGGATGAGACTCCGGACGAAAAAAAGAGGCCATAAAAAACATAGAAGGCCCAAAAAAATGAGAGAAAAAGAGAGAAGGGACAATGTTACTATCCTTTTACCACACTTGTGCTTCAAATTAGCACCATGATCTTCATGATAGAGAGTCTCTCATTCTGTCACTTTCATATACTAGTGGGAATTTTTCATTATAGAACTTGGCTTGTATATTCCAATGATGGGCTTCCTCAAAATGCCCTAGGTCTTCGTGAGCAAGCAAGTTGGATGCACACCCACTTAGTTTCTTTTGTTGAGCTTTCATATACTTATAGCTCTAGTGCATCCGTTGCATGGCAATCCCTACTCACTCACATTGATATCTATTGATGGGCATCTCCATAGCCCGTTGATACGCCTAGTTGATGTGAGACTATCTTCTCCCTTTTTGTCTTCTCCACAACCACCATTCTATTCCACATATAGTGCTATATCCATGGCTCACGCTCATGTATTGCGTGAAGATCGAAAAAGTTTTGGAAATGTCAAAAGTATGAAATAATTGCTTGGCTTGTCATCGGGGTTGTGCATGATTTAAATACTTTGTGTGGTGAAGATAGAGCATAGCCAGACTATATGATTTTGTAGGGATAGCTTTCTTTGGCCATGTTATTTTGAGAAGACATAATTGCTTTGTTAGTGTGCATGAAGTATTATTATTTTTATGTCAACATGAACTTTTGTCTTGAATCTTTTGAAACTGAATATTCATACCACAATTAAGAAGATTTACATTGAAATTATGCCAAGTAGCACTCCGCATCAAAAATTATGTATTTATCATTTACCTACTCGAGGACGAGCAGGAATTAAGCTCTGGGATGCTTGATACGTCTCCAACGTATCTATAATTTTTGATTGCTCCATGCTATATTATCTACTGTTTTAGACATTATTGGGCTTTATTATCCACTTTTGTATTATTTTTGGGACTAACCTATTAACCGGAGGCCCATCCCAGAATTGTTGTTTTTTTGCCTGTTTTAGGGTTTCGAAGAAAAGGAATATCAAATGGAGTCCAAACGGAATGAAACATTCGGAAACGTGATTTTCTTATCAGATAAGATCTAGGAGACTTGGACCCTCCGTCAAGAAAGCCATGAGGCGGTCACGAGGGTGGAGGGCGCCTCCCCCTAGGGCGTGCCCCCTTGCGTCGTGGGCCCCTCGAAGCTCCACCGACGTACTTCTTCCTCCTATATATATCCACCTACCCCCAAACGATCAGTTACAGAGCCAACACTACTAGGAAAAGGGCTATAGATGGAAATGACACTAATGGCGCACCAGACATGTGGTGCGCCATTAGTGTCCAAATACTAATGGCGCACCACATCCATGGTGCGCCATTAGTAACAAAAAAATTTTCTTTTTTTTTTCAACTAGTAATGGCGCACCACATCCACGGTGCGCCATTAGTAAATTATTTTCAAAAAAATTTCCAAAATTTTTTTATTTATTTTTTCAAAACTAGTAATGGCGCACCAGTGGATAGTGCGCTATTACTAGTTAAAACTAGTAATGGCGCACTGTCAACCGGTGCGCCATTACTAAGTGTTTTTTTAAAAAAATCAGAATTTGTTTTTCGA